>NC_088297.1:7200957-7500957 GCF_032854445.1 Liolophura sinensis | reverse complement strand
AAAGTCATTAATATGTTTGCTTCCTGGGTAATGGGACATAAAACACCATGTCTCCGGAATCTTCATTAAGTACTTTAGGCGGAGAGCTTTATACGCATTCCTGGGCCTTCGTGGCTCAGTTGGTTAGCGTGTTAGCGCAGTGTAATGGCCCAGGAGTTTCTCACCAATGCGGTCGCTGTGAGTTCAAGTCCAGCTCATGACGGCTTCCTCTCCAGCCGTACGTGGGAAGGTCTGCCAGCAACCTGCTTTTGAAATTTACACTTTCTTATGGTACCTCTCGATTCGATTCTCCGCCTTATTATAAAAGCTAACTAAGTCCATTCTTGATTAATAATAGAAAATATTGAAGTTAAAACACCCTTACAGTTATGGATAGTTATATTATATGGGAAGATCTGCCAGCAACCTACGGATGGTCGTGGGTTTCCCCCGGGATGTGCCCGGTTTCCACGCACCATAACGCTGGCCGCCGTCGTATAAGTGAAATATTCTTGAGTGCAGCGTAAAACATCAATAAAATAAATAAATAAATATATGTATTCCCCCGCATATGGTGCCTTATATTATATTATGTTGGTCAGCAATGTCGTGAGACTGAGACCAGTCCACCGGCAGCCATACTGATTGTGCAGGGTTGACGTGTTATGAGGATAAACAAGGTCATGTATTTAATATACACGTAAATAAGTTCATTATTAAGCAATTCCGTAAGAATGTTTTTCTTATAGGACGGTAGTCATTTTTTTTTGGTAGTGTCTATTAGCATATGTATTTTGGAACCTTACGATGGTTGAATTTATCATGCGCATATTATCATGATTTTCCAGTCGCAAATTGCTCCTGGCAAATCGCCACACATCGGTGCACACCACTGTAATTCAATGTGCTGAACTGTAGACAATTTAATTAATTAATTAATTTGCATGTGACATGTTTTTATGTCTTCGCTATGCTACTCGCACAGTATGCCTTTAGAGATAATAAATCAGCTGGGTTTATCATTCTTAACTGTTTATGAATATTCACTTGAGATAGCACGATGTGATAAATGTTAGTATCTTGTTTATCTCTCATCCCCGATGAATGTTAGTCTTCATTATGGTTTTCTTAATTAACTCCATTTAAAGATGATTAATTAGGAAAAATGACAGACAGAAAAATGACATACTGTCTGGGTCTCCTTAAATTTGACATCTGCCTGACACAAGTTAACCTTTATCATGCCAATATGTTTTAAAAATACATCTTACAAAAACTTAGTTTAAAGGACATGGTATGTTTAACGTAGATAACGCAGGAAACTCTGCACCTCAAGAACTTGGCTATAGCCGTCATTGACGGGTGCTGACACTTACTTAAGACAACTTCTTTTTCAGTTATGGTTTATTCCTCTTTAAATCGAACTATTCACTGTCATGGTTGATGAGTTACCTCACTGTACTATGAATGGTGATGATTAGAGGCAGAAATACGGATTTTAAACTTGCCAATACACGACAAAACGGATCACATTGTAATGTTTGCGTTTTACATATGGAGACAAACGTTAATCAACAAAAAACTATGACAGTACACAGGTAATAAAGATAGTTGGTTAACATCGATCTTAATACGGTAAAATAAAAACACAATGCTTAATTTCAAGCAAAAATTGGTGTTTTTTGATCAAGGGTACATTTTTGACGGAACAGGACTAAGCATCCAACTCTTCTAGGGCCTGTAACTTGTAAGCCCTATTGCTGCTTCGGCCAAGTTTTATTGCTCTGATGCGGAAACTTACAGAACTGTGCTGGGATTTTGAAATTTACACTTTCTTATGGTACCTCTCTAGATTCGATTCTCTGCCTTACCATAAAAGCTAACTAGGTCCATTCTTGATTAATAATAGAAAATATTGAAGTTAAAACACCTTTACAGTTATGGATAGTTATATTATATGGGAAAGTCCTCCAGCAACCTGCGGATGGTCGTGGGTTGCCCTCGGGCTCTGCCTGGTTTCCTCCCACCCTAATGTTGACCGCCGTCGTATAAGTGAAATATTCTTGAGTACGACGTAAGACGCCAATGAAATAAATATATACTTAAACTCTTTAACTTTTCGCTGTTTAACAACTATAAATTATTTAACGGGTATCGTTAAAAAGATGTTAATCTCTTATTTCAGTCTTGTTAACAACACAATTATGTAGAACTATCCAGGAATAACCACACTGTCTGTTTTACTAAAAATGATTTGAGGTGTGCTCTTACTATTGTATTGATGCTTGTTATCCCAGCTCATTCACCATCAGTACAACCAAACAACATGCTATATGCATCACACGTTACCGCCTTTCGACATTCCTTCAGAAAAACCCAGGCTGCTCCTTTTCAGTATGCTTTTGGATTCCGAGATTAATATATACATTAGAAAAAAACTTGTGTAAACAAACATCCCAGAACTTAAACTGTGTTGTTCCACTTGCATGAGCATGACATTCGGACCCCAGACAGGGTAGGTTGGACGTTAAACAGCTGTGGTTTACTGGGGCAGTTACAACACAGCATGCGTATATGTTCATTAGGTGCACTGGTTTGTTTGTACTAAAGCACGACCTAGGAGGGTTTAATTTCACACAGTTTTAAGTTGAGTCCACAAAAGAGTTAATTCAGTGGAAGAGGGCGTCAGTGCGAATAAACCCAGTATGCTGACTCATGATCTCTCCTTCGCGATGTTGTTGTTGTATTGGTTGTCCCAATCATACTTACCTGATTCCTCGCGAGTTCTAATAATAGAACTGATCGGAAAACCGATCATCGGTACTACTGATGCTACAGATTCGCAGCAGCTCCCTTTCACCCTCTGTACGGGGTGTTGTACAAATTTATTTTCGACGGCTCAATAAGGGATGACCCCTTATAACGTAAGGGGTGCGACAGCCAACCCAGATCAGAAAATCATTGCCCATATCCATTCTGAAAAAAATATTGACGCATTTAGTCATATGATGAGCGAATCTGTAACCAGCTTCTCATTTTTACATAAACGTGCATACCTTTCTCTAAAAATTGGAAATAACACATAATCCCAGAAAACCACGACCCCAGGACCAGTGTACCCTCATTTTGTTGTTTCTTGCAATACCTCACACCTTTCTGGTGACGTATGCTCATATAACACGTGTTATATATTTACATGAACAGTTAGAATAAAACTTCAACGGAGACAAAGAGGCCGTGTTTCACCGGTTACTTGTGACCGTTTGCCAGCTTTCACATTGTGGTCGCTACTCTGGTCTCACCATGTGTGCTGTAAGTCTTTGATTGTATTGTATTCCTGCATAAACCAGGATTCTGCTGGTGGACCAAACATCCACGAGATATGATGACAAGACAGCATTTTGAGTCATTATACACCAGTGACGTCTAATAAGTTGCAATTAACATCCCTGCATATTTTTTTTTACCTATTTCAGGTTAAGCCATGGTGTTAAGGGGCGTTTAAATCGTTACTATTTATGCATTTGCATGAAGAGGTAGAATAAAGCCCTATCTGAGGTTAACTGACTAGTTACGTGTGATTATTTGCAAAGCTTCACACTGCGGCGGTGCTCCGAATTTATTCTCTATGCTGTACGTGTTTGACTATATTACAAAAGCACCAGAGGGCTGAGTAGTTTGTTAAGTTCGGCGGTTTGTATCTGCATTCTTTTTTTCTCCATCCATAAAATTGACATATAAGTAAAACATCCTTTAGTTTGGCGTTCAAAAAAATAAATAAAATTACGTGTGCGAAGTGGTGGAAATTAAGCTCTCAGATGCTGCATCTTTTCATGGTTTATAAGAAAAATATTATTTTCAAACACGAAAAATAACAAAAAGTCATAAATTTATTTCCCTAAGAATTTAACGCAAATTATCCGGAATTATTAATTAGAAATTATACATACAAAATGTGTTGAGCAGTAAGTTTTGTCTGCAAAAACTGACAAACTGACAAAAGGTGAAGTTCTCGGAACCCAACAGTAATGATCCATTTGATAACAGCGCATTTGTTGCCACCAACCGAAAACATTGGTTTCGGCTTCAACTTTTTTTTGTTCTGATTGTTTGTATTTCATGGATTTATGTATATCAATGGACATATGGTGCTAAAATTATCTCGCTAGGCTGATATTTACCGGTAAAAGAAGCAATAAAAACACAGCTATACTTATATGATCATTGTATATCTATTCCGTAAATTATAAATGCGTACAAATAAAACTGGCTACATATTTTTGAACGCTCTACACTGTATTCAAGCATTGTCTACAGCATGTAAAATGTATTTCTCTGGGAAGCAGATAATTAATATATACATAAGATCTGTGTTAATATAGAAAGGAAAGTCTAACACAAGCTTTAAATAGCAAGTGTTTATCATATTTCTTTTTGTTTTGTAGATAAGCCAGGGACGGAGGTTGACAATTCTGTACACCCTTCAGAGAAAACAGCGCTTTCCGATTCCGAGCCAAGCCAAAAGATGATTTCGTCAAAAAACTGTTAGATAACATGCTGTTTGAACGAGTAAGAAGGGATTCTAATGCAAACATATTATCTAAAACATTACTTCACGTAGAAGGTTTCAAGGTTTTTTCAAACAAACAATCAACGTTTGACATTCACCCTATATCCTTAATATTGATGGAGGGGATTTTGTCCGCCAGCGCTTTGGTCCACCGGGTATTTGTCCACGGGGCTTTTTTCCGTCACGCGTTGAAAGCAAGCTTATAGAATTTAACATTATCGATTAGAAAAAGTATTCCAAACTGCATTTTCCTCGCAATAATCTGGATGTCGAACATGTCAGTGTAGAAATTGTACACATACAAATAACTAAGATACTATATAAGGCAATTTTGACAGTGAGTATGTGTATGATTGATTTTACAGAGAGTGTAGGCGACAGGTTTAATGAAATGGGCTACAGCGTCACACACAATCCTGGTGTAATTCCCATGTGAAAATAATATTAAAAGATATCAGCAAAAGGTCGATCTGTTCCGAGTTAAAACTGACATGTACAAGTGGCCGTCAAAAATATGTAACTAAACATCTCCATTGTTTGTATTTCCAAACTGGACTATGCACTGGTGTAATTCTCTGACCGATGTACACTAAGTAGTTCTAAGTTTTAAAGGTATTAAGGTTTCTATACGGTCGCCATGATTTTAAGCCCAACCCATTCTGGCTTCCTCACCGATCGTACGTGGTAAAGTCTCTCAGCAGACTACATGAGACCGTGGATTTCCCGCGGGTTTCCGCTCACCAACGTTATTCATGTAAAATCCTGAGTACAGTGTCAAGAGGAAAAAGGAAAAAAAATGTCACCTTCGATCTTTAACGTTAGGAAAAGAAGATTTCCTTTCTATTTTTAGGATGGTTGATTAGTTTTAGTCTCAGGATTGGATTGTATACAGGCCTGGGGCATTCCAGGAGGACTGTGGGATGTATTTAATGGCCTACAGGAAATACAGTTTGGCCAAGAATCGCACTTACATTGTGTAAGAACATACTTAAGTAGTCTACTTCAAAACGGACCCGTATCGGCCTATTATACCTAAAATAGGTTAGGCACTATATTATGTGTCTGTGCTAAAGAGTGACATAAGAGATTAATTTCACGTTGTTTTAATTTTGACCCACAAAAGAGTAATCTTAGGTAAGAATGATTGGGTGCAAACAAACCGTGTGTTTTGATTCACATGTGATCCTTCGCGATGTTGTTGTCCTGCTGGTTGTCCCAGTCATATTTACTTTATGCGCTTCTTTTCTCGCGAATCCTAGGATTGGAAGAAACGATACCCTAGCGACTCAGTGTTCGGCAAATCGACCTTCAGCAGTATTGATGGTACATGTAACATTTCACCTTCGTTACGGGGACTATGTTACGAACCCCCTCTTTAAATATTGTATTATACATATATTTTTTTTATTTTACCGGGTCAATGTCTGACCTACATTGTTCCCTTTGTTCACATTATAGCCTGCAATGTAATTCAGTCGAGCATTCTCGAGGCTTTGGTGTTAATGAGTTTTGTGTCATTGTACATAGGGTATACATTCTAGGAGTATGTATCGGTTTGGTAAACGTGTTTACGATCAAATCTTCCAGACTTTTCTCTACGTTAGTCTATAAATATGAGTGACGGACTTGTGTAGCTCGCAGTCATTCATTCAAGTCCACCTGTGAGCAGTCATTTACTCAAGACCACTTGAGAGCAGTCATATTTACTTTCTTTCATTGTGAAGGATTTTATCGGGTTTGGAGATCGGCTTTCACGCCATTCGTCATTTATCCTTCATTTATTGTACGCAGCACTTTGTGACCTTGTCTTTCGCTACTTGCTATCTTTGAGACGTTATTTTTGAGCTTGCATCGCTCATTGTCTCTTTGTGCAATTACGTACTTTCCCATTGACAGTTGATTCTATATTTACGTGTACTGAATCGGCTTTGGACGACGGCCATCATCATCGTTCAGACGCTATCATTAATAAGAGACTGTTGCAACTATTTGTATTGTTCTGTATATTACTGTCAGTTGTATTATTTGTATATTTTGTTATAATATATGTAATTGCACTTATTCAAACGTCTACGCCTGTCTTTGTTTGATCTTGTGTAAGGACTATCGCTGATCTGAGAGTTTAACAAGCCAGTTGTTTCTCATCTTTTGTCTTCGATAGTGGTACCCTTACAGACTCACACTATGAAGTTCGTATTGTTCTCCGTCAATTTCATTTTTTTGATTCTGCGACCTTTGACCCAGATCTGGGAAGTAATGTTCCTATCTTTCTGGATTCTTCAGTCTGCAACAAAGATCTGACGAAGCTAAGAGTCGTCATAAGATCGTGATATGTTTATATACGCGTATGAGGAGCGAATCTGTAAATTTACGTTTTCAGATAAAAAAAATATGTCTTTCCCTTTAAAGAAACAACACGTATTCTCAGACAATCATTGGCAGTGTACATTCCTAATATTTTTAACTGCTTTTAACGATGCTGTCCAAAACTGTCTACTGTTTACTCTAATGTCTCACACTTTTCTGTGTATGTATATATGTGTATGTAAAAACTGACGTCAATTTAAATAGCTGGTGTCACTCTCCTTCAAAACTAGACTTCGCTTTTTGTCGATTATGTCACTTGTTTTTAAAATTTTTTAAAAATAATTATGTCACCAAACTTTACCATTTGATTTTGTACTTTTCATGTGTTATTTAACGCCAAACCCCAACAATGTTTTACCGCCGGCGGCCACGGCCCTTCGTCAGGTATTTGACAATCCACCTGACGTAAAAGCGCAGCTGAGGCAATGTGAACTGGTTTTGAACACGCGACCTCCTTTGTCAAGGCGGTGATAGACGACAGACGCCAGCGAGAAATCACTGCATTGGAAAACTTTCACGTATAATGTGCGTAATATTGGTGGCAAAATGCTCTTCAATGAAATTCATTTACGATAGGGCATAGCCATCCACACCTTGTCCCTTACTGACAGCTGCACGTATCAAGTCAACTTATCTTCAAGACTTAAGGGAAGGTTAGGTAAAATATTAAATTAAACAAACGAACCTTGTCTAGTGAATTGACATGTGTAAAAACTGTCATTCATATCTATATGTGTGATTTAATTTAATTGATGTTTTTGCGCCGTTCTCAAGAATTTTACACTTATACGACGGCTGTCAGCATTGTGACGGGAAGAAACCGGACAGGACTGGGAAACCCACGATCATCCATTGATTGACTTTCCGACGTACAACGGCAGATGAAGGCCGCATGTTCTTGACTTGAATTCATAACGACTGCATTGATGAGAGGCTTCTGGGTCATTATGCCGCGCATGCACGAATACCACTCGGCCAAGGAGGGCCCTTACATACGTTTGAATTCTGTAGTAGGCGAGAAAATAATTGATGAATATGACACCAACTGTATTTCTGTCTATACGTTCAAAAGCGCCAGTTTCGCAATCGCACACATTTTGCTACGTGTTCATTATGTTTGTAATTTGTTAAGAAAATTGCTTATTTTGTTTGAGTGTGAAAGTAAAGCTCGCTATTTCATCGTTGCTGTAAAAAGACTTTGTCCAGTTTCATTTGAAAAACATTGTTCTGTGAACAACTTATTGAAAGAAACCCTAAATTTGCGGCTAACCATGTATACACTTGTTTCAAACATTTACTGTAAATTAGCAACTGCTATGAAAACACAACAGTGAAACAAATTATCTTCCTGCGTTTTCACTATGTCTTAGCTGAGTTAGCACGCACAGGTACGTACGTGACAACCAAACCAAAGGCTCTTTATGAGATACGGTCTACTTATTGTCACAGCATACATGGGTTAGCGGTAAAAAGGCGGAATGCTGACACAAAAAGGCTTAAAATTAAAATGCCAGAGGCGATGCAGTGTTCTGGCGAAGTAGTTTTATTACTAAGTAAAATATGGTATTCATACTTGGTTGTATATCTACACGCATACCACAGGCATAGACGTTTGGTAAGCTAAGCTTCGGCGAACATATTCATGGGTCGTAACTGAGCCAAAACAAAAATTACGAATGTCATCAGCGCTAACACCGCAAAAACCTGAAACATACTAGGCGTTCCAAAGAGTTGGGTCAAAAGTCCGCTGAGAGGGAAGCCTATGCTGGTGCCTAGCATACAGAGAGATTGAATGAGCCCCTGTACTTGGGTCTGGCCTTCCTCAGGTACCTGGTTACTAAGGTACGACACCATTGAGCTCCAGATGCACGCAAACATCACACCTGTAAAGATGAAGGAGGACATGTTGATTTCATTTTTTTATTTATTTGATTGGTGTTTTACGCCGTACTCAAGAATATTTCAATTATACGACAGCGGTCAGCATTATGGAGGGAGGAAACCGGGCAGAGCCCGGGGGAAACCCACGACCATCCGCAGGTTGCTGGAGAACCTTCCCAGGTACGACCGGAGAGGAAGCCAGTATGAGTTGGACTTGAACTCACAGCGACCGCATTGGTGAGAGGCACGACTACGATAGAATTGCCAAACATTAGACGATATAAAATCATGAAAGCCATATTATCTGAATGCCGTGTGACGCTTGCAATAGACTAAGCAAACAAACCCTTCAGCAACCGATTATTGCTCAATATAAAAGAAAAATAATCGTCTCTCATTGTTTCGAACATAAATAAATTTGTACACCTTATTTTCAACTTTTACTAATTTAACCTGTAACAATTCTAATCCTGAGGCTAGTTGATTTCACATAAACGTGTAGGACGGTTTTTTAATATGTTTTCAAGATACCATTGTTTGTGTGGAGTGTGTTCACCATGAGCGCTATCAAGTAAATGTATAAAATTTTATTACCACAGTTTCAACATGTTTCGGACGATTGTAAACCTGGTATAGGGTGTGGATAGCATCGATACACATGTCGCTGCACGCGTCTGAATAGTTTTCAAGTATTCAACAAAGGCCACGTATGGTACTGAAACATGAATGATTCAGTCGTGCTTTCAGGCAAGCAATGTTGGAGATGGTACATGCATTTAAAACAATGCCAAGAATTACAAACGAAAATGTTTTTAGAAACAGGTGCGTAGCATTTTTCGAATACAAAACTCCCCTTTTTACTCCACACTGACGGAAAATACGCATCCGAAAATAAACATCACAGCCTACCTTCTAGAATTTCCACAGGAAATATGTAGAGAGGGTTTGATATAATGGAAAATACAATAAATCGACCGGCATAGGAGAGAACTCCGACAGCCACTAGCTTCGTATGTCCGAAAGTGTCGATGAGTCTGGGTGTGGCGAAAAACATGAAAAATTCAGTGATCGTTGTAGTACCGTTCGCCATACCGATCAGGCCTGGAGAGGCTCCTGGTAAAGAACAACACAATTATCAGCGCGATAAATTACACAGACCTATGGGTAAAATACAAAACAGATGTGTGAGGACTCATATCTCACGCAGAAATAGGCAAAGATTTGAGATTTCTTTACAATATCATAGTAGAAGTGTCACAAATGAATCATGTCAGAATACTGATTTATTTCATGAGAGTATATATTATTCTTCGATATACGCCGTTTTGGCTATTGTACATTGTTCAAATCTTACTTTGACTCAGACTTTCTTTTGGACCAAGGTGAGGATGAAGTTACAGAGATGAGATTTAATAGACTGTGTTACAAATATCACGAAATAAGATTTATTTATTTATTTATTTGATTGGTGTTTTACGCCGTACTCAAGAATATTTGACTTATACGACGGCGGCCAGCATTATGGTGGGTGGAAACCGGGCACAGCCCAGGGGAAACCCACGACCATCCGCAGGTTGCTGGAAGACCTTCCCACATACGGCCGGAGAGGAAGCCAGCATGAGCTGGCCTTGAACTCACAGCGACCGCATTGGTGAGAGACTCCTGGGTCATTACGCTACGCTAGCGCGCTAACCAACTGAACCACAGGGGCCCCCACGAAATAAGAGCATTCCAGTTAACTAACGACTTGATAGCTGATGCGGACCTTTATTTTCCAGATGCCAGTTGAGGAAGCATTGCGTAACGGCATAAAACACACTGCGAACGAGCAATACCACCAGCCAGGAAATGTTCCGAGGCGTACACAAGGCGGACCGAAAGTCGTCATGGGACATGACATTAACTTCACTGTCGGCATGTTCAGCGTAAGGCTCCTGACGGGAAAGAAAGGCATGTTAATAACCGCCAATAAATTTGAATAAATAGCTAATAGAGAAATGTTGCAACTGAAAAATCCTAGTTGATGCACATCGAACAGAAACATGGCTGCTGAAATAAATGTTAACACATGTACATCAGCTTTTGTGTGATGTTTCGTACGCTGCGATGTACCACATTTGGAGCTAGTGGATCAGTAAATATGCACTTTAATAAAAAACGAAACTGTGAAACACTTTAAGGAAAACATCTACGAGGTCAGTCCAAACCTTCATGATTGCTACATGCATAACATGCATCAGCTCAGTTTTAGTTTGGCAACAGAGAGACTTCCGCAGGTTGACATCTGGATGTCCCCATGCTAGCCATTCCACTCCAATTCTGAAGTGTTACATCCTCCTGCCCCTCTCTAATATTTATATATTTATTTATTTTATTGTTCTGGACTCACTGCTGTCCGCATTGGCGAGAGGCATTTGGGTCATTGTGCGATACTAACCACTACGGCCACTTCACCCCTCCCCCCTCCCCTCTCTCTCTCTCGATCTGTAAACTATCCCATGGCCCCCTGCAATTTCCCTTCACCATTAAAACTCTATAACGTCCTTATGTCACTCCTTCCTTCAGATTCCACAACAGTCTTGCCCCATTCCCCTAACCTCTACATTCCGTAAACTCTTCACGCTCCACCAGTTACCTTGGAATTTCCCTAGAGCGTCCGGTAGAGTGGGGGGAGGGGGGGGGGGTTAGATCCCGGGTCAATCCTGGGTTGGGTCTCGGGTGGGACGGCTTACTTACCTTTTCGTCTCAGTATAGCAACACTAAATACAAGAGCGGTGGAAATCCTTCTTTAAACATGGAGGCACATAACACTCTACAGACACCTTCGTCGTCATATGACTGAGAAATTGTTAAGTACAAGGTTAAACCGTAAGCACTCACTCACTCGCACTTGGAATTTCACTACGCGTGTGCACCATACTGAGCACAGCACTAAACACGAATCACCCAATAGGTCAATCTCCCTACCCTTGTGCGCTATACTAAGAACAGCGCTAAACACAAATCACCTAAAAAATCAATCTCCCTACCCGTGTGAGACATGCTAAGAACGGTGCTTAACACAAATCACCCAATAAGTCAATCTCCCTACCTGTGTGCGCTATACTAAGAACAGTTCTTAACACAAATCACCCAATAAGTCAATCTCCCTACCCGTGTGCGCTATACTAAGAACAGTTCTTAACACAAATTACCCAATAAGTCAATCTCCCTACCCGTGTGCGCTATACTAAGAACAGTTCTTAACACAAATCACCCAATAAGTCAATCTCCCTACCTATGTGCGCTATACTAAGAACATTTCTTAACACAAATCACCCAATAAGTCAATCTCCCTACCTATGTGCGCTATACTAAGAACAGTTCTTAACACAAATCACCCAATAAGTCAATCTCCCTACCCGTGTGCGCTATACTGAGAACAGTTCTTAACACAAATCACCCAATAAGTCAATCTCCCTACCCGTGTGCGCTATACTAAGAACAGTGCTTAACACAAATCATCCACTAAGTCAATCTCCCTACCTGTGTGCGCTATACTAAGAACAGTTCTTAACACAAATCACCCAATAAATCAATCTCCCTACCTGTGTGCGCTATACTAAGAACAGTTCTTAACACAAATCACCCAATAAGTCAATCTTCCTACCTATGTGCGCTATACTAAGAACAGTTCTTAACACAAATCACCCAATAAGTCAATTTCCCTACCCGTGTGCGCTATACTGAGAACAGTTCTTAACACAAATCACCCAATAAGTCAATCTCCCTACCCGTGTGCGCTATACTAAGAACAGTGCTTAACACAAATCATCCACTAAGTCAATCTCCCTACCTGTGTGCGCTATACTAAGAACAGTTCTTAACACAAATCACCCAATAAATCAATCTCCCTACCTGTGTGCGCTATACTAAGAACAGTTCTTAACACAAATCACCCAATAAGTCAATCTCCCTACCTATGTGCGCTATACTGAGAACAGTGCTAAACACGAATCAACCAATAAGTCAATCTAATGTCAGCTAAAAGAGTTCACCAAATCTATCCACCTCATCATCGCCGTCGGCATCCTAAGCTCCGCCAACCACTGCACATATTCTGAATTTTCTAATTTCACAAACCTCCACTCCTTCCATTGTCTTGTGGGTTTAAACAATACCCCACCTAACCTATTTTTACGCTAAAGCTGTCCGACATCATCTCAATACTTCTCCAAATCGATCACCTGAAAATATCTATATATATATATGTGTGTGTGTGTGTGTTAAGGTAAAGGGCATAACACGTGATAGGCGATGGAATATTAGCTAACATGTGTTATTTTCAATGAGCTAAGTTTACCTATCGGTTGTGTTTTTTTTTTTTACCTTGAAGAGATTGTCTATGTTGGCGAGATTCAGAATTCCAACACAAGCAAATGTGTAAAACAGGAAGTGATAGTCCGCAGACCGGCACAGCTGAGAGCAGATAAACTGGATTGAAACCGTCTTGGATATCATCAATCCTGTGCTCACTGCCCTGGAAAGACAAACACCTGTAAGTAAGCTTTGAACGTTTTCGCCTTTACTTCTCGACAACAGTCATTATGTGTACTGTGCCATTTCTATGATTCTCTGCTTTGATATGTCAAGTTAAAGACCTCATAAGGGATACGGATCTGAATAATCGTCAGAAGATTTCGTCTTTTCCTCTTTAATTTATTTACTTTGTGTATTTTTGGATAAATCAAATTGACTACGCCTTGGGAGATGAAAGGAAATGGAAATACGTGAAAGGAATAAACAGTCGAGAATAGTTTTTGACACATTTGGTTTTGACTTCTTGGCATTTGCTACAATATATGTATATGCATTATACCTTTCTTATAATTATCATTTTTGATAATTTTGTACTTCTTTAAGACAGGGTTTAAGGAAACGAAGGTAATACTGCGCGTAAACGGCAACACGAGCGTTATCAGCGGCTTACGGTCAGGACAAAACAGACATTGATGTAGGTTATAAGAGAAATAAAACAAAACTCACAGTGTTGCGTAACCCAAAGCCCCCCATGCTCGGATTGTCCCGTACAGTTTGAAATTGTCTTTTCCTAGTAGCCTCATTGCAGCGCCATGTAGAAGTGTATCCATACCAACGTGAAAAAAATTGGCCGAAAACAGAAGCAGAGCAAAGAGGACTATCTGGAAGTTGACCCTTTCGGCTTGGAACATCCACATTTTGTCGCTCAGTGGTGAGCGGCGAACTACAAATGACCTGTTCCTTTCTGCATCTTGGGCTGAGGTGTTTCTTATCGAAACTGGACATTCTTGGGCTAAGCTGACTGGGCCAGGAAAGCTCATTGAAAGTGTTGAAAGAATGACCATGCAGAGGAAAGCCAGGGCGACATTTCGTTCGTTTGAAAAACACTTCCTCGAGATGTGGGGTGCCAAAAAGCCGCCGAAGAATCCGCCCAATGGCCTGAAAATCATGACAGTCCCAATCTGAGCTGGACTGAGACCGACTTGTTTGAGGTAAAGTGGAAGGAAGGAGGAGATGACTCCCCTGGAGGACACGGCCAGGAAAAAATACACCTTAAAGGGTATCAGACTAGGAAGTGATCCCCGTGGGGTTTCCTGTGATGTGAGTTCAATCCCTTGCTTCTCTTCATGCCGATCAACTTTACCCATAACTTCGTTTACAATGCTTCTCTGACTATCCATTCTGTGCCACTTTTCTCCCGTTCTTTACTCGCGATTGTATTAGCAACTTACACTTAAAGGACACATTTATGTAAACCTGATTAAAACTCTGTAGATTTACACTCAAGTGATTTTTGACGTTACTCTTGCGTAAAATATATGTAGTGTTTGGAGAGATGAAAGGTGTTTCTTAATGATCACAGCGGTGTGGGTGTAAGCTCAGGCAACCATACCTTATCAGCTGTTTTCATCTATCCCTCAAATCCGTTGTAATGACTCTCTAGACTTGATAAACAGACTTCCATATCTAAATCACTCTATATTTTTATATAATACAGGGTGTGTCGGTTTAATATTAAATAAAATTTTGCCAGAACTGGTTTCTGGCACTTGATTAAATCACTGGGCTGACACTAGTATAATTACTTTAATCAAGTTTAGATGGTGAGACATTTTAATTTCACTTAACTCTTTATTTCTTTCACGAGAATTTCCCACGAACCAGTAGCCATGAGGGATCTCCCCAACAATATAACTGCGTATAAACACAGGTTCATACAGAAAATAAAAACAAAATTCACATCTCTTTACAGAATAATTTAAAAAATTAAAATGAAATCTGAACTGGCCAGACTGTTAGACTATACTGCTGGACTGAGTTGGCCAATCTATTACATTGTACTGCTGGACTGGGTTGGACAATCTATTAGACTGTACTGCTGGACTGAGTTGGCCAATCTATTACATTGTACAGTTGGACTGGGTTGGACAATCTATTAGACTGTACTGCTGGACTGGGTTGGACAATCTATTAGACTGTACTGCTGGACTGAGTTGGCCAATCTATTAGACTGGCTTGTAAAATTATGTCTTAAAATAAATTTTTCTTAAATAATCTTAGTTTCAGATCGCCGAAATAATTTATCTATTTTATTTCTTTGAATGGTGTTCTGCGCGGTACTCAAGAATATTTCTCTTATACGACGGCGGCCAGTAGTATTGTGGGAAGAAACAGGCCAGAGCCTGGGGGAAACCCACGACCTTCCCAAGTACGACCGGAGAGTAAGCCAGCATGAACTGGACTTGAACTCACAGCGGAGGAGTTGGTGAGAGACTCCCGGGTCATTGCGTCGCGCTGGCGTGCTAACCCCCTCGACCACGGAAGTTCCCTCGCCGAAATAACAACATATTGCAAACATTTCAACAAATCATTTGAAAGTGTGAAAGGGTTTGAACAAAGGAGAATGGAGCAATGGAGCATCAAAGTACGGCCCATTTTTATGCCAACCCGATAGAGTACTGCATTTATTACAGGACTAGTCTTCATTATCGCTTTATTTAAATATTTATCTATTTATTTCTTTGGTGTTTTACGCCGTGCTCAGAAATATTTGACTTATACGACCGCGGCCAGCATTATGGTGAGAGGAATCCGGGCAGAGCCAGGGGGAAACCCACGACCATCCGCAGGCTGCTGACACACCTTCCCACTTATGGCCGGAGAGGAAACCAGCTGGAATCATGTCAAGAAGCGTTTAATTAAAAAATGGTGTAATTAAAACATTAACAAACGTGCGCAGATTTTCCAGCTGTGGTATACGTAACTGTCATGGTAACACACTGAACTGACAGAGAGATTAGTGTGTTCAAACAGGAGACACAGATCCTCAAATCATCGTTGTTGTTTCCTTTAACTTAATTTGCCATTCGTCGGTGTCTGCCATCATCGCTAAATCATCACACACCTTAGAAAACAGCAAATGTTGTTTTGGTATGATAGCATGGAGAAAGAATTCCGCCTTCTGTCTTTCCTTTCTTGCCAAGCGCTGTTACTAAGAGACGGTGGCAATACTCTCGCTGTGGCACCACACCAGTATGGTTTATTTCTATCACTGTCGATGTGGGGCAATAGTCAGCTTGCTGGGCAATGTATTATCTTTGATTTCACAGACAATTTAGCGGTATTGACTCTCTTCAAAGTGTATCACAATTCACAGAACTACTATCCCAGTACCGTGGGTTAAACACTTGGGGCTGTATGGGCTCTCAAAGCACTCGGGTATTCAGATAGCCGCAGATGATAAATAAGTACAAATTACTTACTAGTTCAAAGGCTCCGAAAGTTCTGGTTTAACAGATAGCCTAGCTGGACCGAGGCAAGATTTTGGCGACATTCGGCGAATAAATTCTACCTTATACTAGACGAAGCAGATCTAACATTTCGTATTCCACAGGATGACCTTTGCAGCCAAAGACGAAGACTCCATTGTTTGAAGGCGACGCACCATAGAGGGAGAACGTTTCGACTCTAACTCCTAAAAGTGACAACGTTCAGGACCAAGAATAAGGAATTTGAAAGTCTAATCACAGAATCGCAGAGATTTGATTTCGATAATTTATTAATATTTCAAGGGCCGGTGTACGTCTATACATATATGTAACAAGATGGTACGAAAAGGCGTCATAATAAAGAATTTATTATACCTCATAGGGTGACTCTCGGTCAAATGATATTTCGCAAACCATTATGTGCAACGATCACGAGCCCAAGGAATATAGCGTAACGTTCCACGTTCACCAGACAACAGCCAGCGATCACGCCTTAATATTCAATGATCACGTACCTTTATTGCACACCAATTGTTTCCCTCTATGAGCTCTGAAGCCTGCTTGTCTGAAAGGTAAACAACCAGACTGAGGTAATACCTCTGTTATCGGCATACGAATTCTGCGATTTAAAGTATAACTCTTTTCGGTGTAATAAAAGATATGGTGCGTGCTGTATGATGGGATATAAGGAACTGTTAGTTCTTGATTGAGAAGTAATACTCGACCCTGTATTCACCCTCATTGAACATAACACCTCTCGAGCTGACAATTCCTAAAATCTCTACCCACAGCATGCACTATTTGCATAATATAAACGTACAAGACCAAGATGTAGTGTCACACTTACACATCATGTCACACATGACACCTTCACCAGTCACACCGGACTGTGCTTTCCCAAATATGTCAAAAGAAATGCCATTTTGGGACTCCAGTGCACACGATATAAAAAGTGCAGCCTAGACAGCAAAATTGGAGCAGCAAAAAAAATGTGATAGTTGAAAAATAATCACAAATAACAGGTGAAAAAACGGTCAGTTGTTAATTTGTCAGTCTTTTTTTTAAACTGCTCATGTAAATGCATAATTAGTAGTAATTTCACGCTCCCTAAGATCATGGCTTAAGCCGAAATAGTTTTAAAAATATGCAGTGATGTTAATTGCAATAATATTACACCTCAGTGGTTTAGAATGGTTTATTAAAAATACTGTATCGCCATCACATGTAATATACAAACACATTAATAGAATACTAAAAGCATCATGGTTAGTACAGGAATAAAATTTAAGAGGCTACAGCATAGAGTAGAAATATACCTGGCAAACGATTTGTAGTGTTATGAGCTGTCTGTCGGCATATTACTTACAGCGGAGTGTGAATCATCTAAACGGCATGTGTTTGTACACATTACCTATGTAGGCATGGCACCACGTCGTAATGCGTAACAAACACGCAGGATGTGGTCACCCATGCTGCTATCCGCATAGTTTCAAATGATAGATAAAACATATTTTTTTCTCTGTGTTTTTATTTTTAGCTCGCCTTACGATGTAAGAAGAGGTATTGTAAAAAGGTGATCAGATACTGTTGGTGGTAGTGGCGGTGTCCTGTTTGGTTAAAGTTTTTGACCAGTCATAGGGTTGCAGTTGCCACCTATAGTACACAGATACCCAATCGTCTGTAGCGATTTACATAGTTCAACGAAGTTTTTTTTACCTCATAGATCAATATTTCTTCACCCAATCACAGAATTACAGTTGCTACCCATAGTATATGGATTGCTAAATGCTGTTCGCGATTTGCATTATCAAAGACCTGTGCAGTAAATTTGTGCACGAACCTCTGACAGTGTGTCTTATATATTATAATGTTGGCCTTTCTTGTTGATTTAATCCGTTCAGTCACATACACATTCAAAAGTTCGTGCAGTTAGTATGGACTTTTATAACACAGACTAGAGAATAGTTTCATGCCGAAAACATTTAAAAACACTAAAAGTAGAATCGAGACGAATCATCCACCGAATTGTAACGTTACATCATAGGCATGTTATTTGACCTGGAACTCATTCATGGACCATGAATTTGAACTTTGATATGGAATTCATGCCTGGAATATCCACTGTCCGCTCGGCTTCATTGGAAATTGATGGCCGCTTCTTTCTTGTGTGTTACCCGCTTTATTTCCTATTTGTATAATTTCTTACATACCTTTGTCTTTGGGAGCTAGTGTTAAACGTTGTTTTGGAAATGGATCTTGCGCACATTGAGTTGGAACGCCCTTTACGGACTACGAATGGTATGCGAATGTTGGACATGACTCTTATAAATGACCATCCTGTTTTGTTCATGCCACATATGACTCATTCTGCACATGCCTTTTAAGTCAACATGTACCAGCCGTGGATTTTGCAACTAGCTTCACCCAGTCCTTCATGTAGTATGCGGAAAACTCTCACCGTAGTTTGGTCTGCGCCCGGAATTTTTAAAAATTTACTTACGGAAGCTTGCAACTCATTTAAGCTGTGGCTTCTGAACTGATAAGCATTTATTTAACAGATGGGTACACAGCATACAGACATAAGTACCTTCACATCAGAAAAAGTTGTCTCACGGCTCTTAATTTCAGCGAAGTTGTGTGAGTGGTGTGACCGGCTTTGAGGTCTAATATGTCGTCCGTTTGCAGCAATTTTAACGCTTGGCTAGAGAAGAAAGCATTGCATTACACCCATCGCATTTTTCAATATTTTTTATTCTTAGAGTGAGTGCTGCTACTTTAGAATTTTAAACAAGAATGCGTGAAATTAATTGTAGCCAGCTAACATTACATGGTATTTCATATAGTGCTCAGTTTAATGTAACTCATATATGGTGTGGTGACATTACTATCTGGAGTCCATCTATGTCGAATGTTTTAATTTCGTACATAGAAAACAAATAAGCATTCGTGGATTTCTAAATATAGACCTACGAAAGACGTACCGGTGCAAATATATTGCTATTAAATTTATAAATACATGTATTGTGTGCCTTTGACGACCGGGTAAATAACAAGACTTTGTCAAAATAAGCACATAAATATGCCTTCAATATGCGCTCTTATGACATGTTACAATAGCCATCTGTGCTACAGTTAAAATTGCAAGATTGTCATCCATAAACCAATGTAAACAGCACTTCACATTGTTGAGTGATTTGTGGATCGTATTTGAGCAAAAACAAATGTGAAAAATGTCATCAATGCTAAAACAGCGAAGACCTGAAACATGACGGGTGCCCCAAAGAGTTGGGTTAAAATTCCACTGAGAGGGAAGCCTATCCCCGTGCCCAGCATATAAAGGGACTGGATAAGCCCCTGTACTTGAGTCTGACCCTCCTTCGGTACCTGGTTACTGAGGTACGACACCAGCGAGCTCCAGATGCACGCAAACATCACACCTGTAAAGATAAAGGTGGGTGATGTGAATAAAACAACGCATAAGCATACTTATGATTTAACAATATGGACCTGGCTTGCCGGTATTATTGATGTAAGCTTAACACCATCAGGTGAATCTGGAAAATTGTGTGGTTAAGACTTGATGTGGTTTTCACCTTGTTTGGTTTTAAATTACTGCGGATTTAACTCGTTATTCTTCTAATGACAGTGGTTTAAACGAATATGTTTAGATGCGCTTGCTTTTCAACCGCTAGAGGACATGTTAGGTGACTAGAACCGGTCGACGATTGTGCGCCTGTTTGCGCGGTCCAGCGTTCGTAGAAGACAATTTGCATCCCACCAATATGGTTTGTATTTCTGTACGTTGCACACGAGGAAGCTTGTCAGCTGCTTGTCAAATGTCCCTCGATTCCGCCTGCTCCCCCCACCCACCCACCCACCGTCCTTCATCCATAAAAGTGTCCACCGGCGTATAGCACATGTGATGAGATCACCAACCCTAGAATTTAATATGTCAACTAATAAAACAAAATCATCACTTCATCTTCATACGTCATCAGGTTAAAGGAAATGGAAAGTTTATAAACAGCATGTAAAATCAGTTTTACGAAAAAAATAGCATTTCATTGCTACCTTGGAAATACACATGTTGCAGGACGGATTTCCTCCGCTCTTTTATCTAGTGCTGCTTCACTGAGACGCCTTAGCGAAAGCAAGTAAGCCGCCATTATATTGATACAGGTCAACCAGTCGTTGCACTATCCCCTTCATGCTGAACGCCCAGCGAGAAAGTTACAACTTCCTCTTTTAAGGTCTTAAGAGTGACTCGACCCAGGATTGACCCTGGATCTACTGCTCCGGAAGCGTATCTTTATAGACGACATGTACATAACAATCCCCAGTCAGATCTGGGGGTTGGATGTGCTGACGCTGTTGTAATTCTGCGCGGCTTGTTCCTGTCCATTCATTTCATACAAATGTTTAGTAAATGTGTGAGTATGGTTATAGAAGAGCGTTTTGTGCAATTCCAAACCGGAGATTTCCAATTCTTAAATTGCAGGAAAGTATCTATTTCTGCTTAAGTCAGGGTAAATAGGAGATGGTTAAATTGCTACTCTTTAAGCATTTACTTCAACGGTTAGAGTGAGCCCAAACGGAGGTATTTTGACAATTTTGACGGGATTTCGTTTGCCAGCTATTACAGTGTTGTACTTTTACACTCTGTGCTGTAATGTTTTGTACTTAAACATGGAGTCTATAAATATCAATATACGATATTTGCAATCGGCTATTTACCATTTTTTAGCTAATTCTCCGATTAGAATATCCAGTTCCTGGAAGTTAGGCCTTAGGTTCACATCAGGGAGTTGGCTGGGAGAGAATAGGAGCTTTTTGTATTTTTTTTTTGTACTTGGAATGCGTGAATGACCCGCTTTTCAGGGTACTGGGTGAGAGGATAACACGGTGAAAAATTACTGAGCAGTAAAAGCAGCATGCGTTAAACTGTCAACCTGTTAGCTGATGCTAAAGGCTGTCCTCATTCAAGCTAGGTGTAACGGGTTGTTGTGGTATGAGGCTGTGGAATCTGTGACGGTTAGCCAGTGGCCTCAGCGATAAACCACACAAAGGTACATGTATTTACTGATGCTTGACCTGTTGCTTCTGAGTCATTAGGTGTGTACAAAGTTACTGTGTCTTCTTGCGGCAGGGCTCGTCCATGCCGCCTAAGTGCTGCCACAACTTCGAAAATATCATACATGACACCACACGCAGTCACATAACACTGAAAGGGTGCCAACCTGTCATGTTTCCTTGCCGAGCACAAGGCAGCAACAAGTACCATTTTAAAAGTCTTTGGCATGACCCAACTCACATTTGATCCGAGCTATCATGACTTTGAACAGGGCGCTCTAAGCATTCGCCAGCGAAGCAGCTCCACAGAAGTAAATAAAACGTGGATACAATTATTCGTTAGAAATATATATGCTTTTGTGATTAGTTTTTACTGTCGTAGTCTAGAATTATTTGGTCAGTTTACGTCGACGGGGAATTATATATCGAAGCTGGTGTATTCAAAATATACCATAGCCTTTGACGGATGCATGTACCTGACAAACCTCTTTCTCCATGCACCTAAGAAATCTCCTTCGGCATGTACCTGACAAATCTCCTTCAGCATGTACCTCACAAGTCTCCTTCGCCATGTTCCTGACAAACCTCCTATAGCAGGTACATGAACGACAAATCTCATTCGACATGTACCATAGTGACAAACCTCCATCGGCAGGCATCTGACCAATCTATTTCGGCATGTACCTCCCTAATCTATTTCGGCAGGTACCGGACAAACCTCCTTTGACATATACGCGACAAACCTATTTCGGCAGATTCCTGAGTAACCAATCGCCTTCGGCATGTACCTGACAAACCTTCTTCGGCAGTTACCTGAGTGACAAACCTCCTTCACCATGCACCTGGCGAAACTCCATCCGTCTGTAACTCATCAAGCTCCTTCCGTCTGTAACTGAAAACCTCCTTCAGCACGTGCCTGACAAACCTCTAGCAGGTACCTGACAACCTTTGGCATGTAATTGACAAATTCCTTCGCCCTGTAACTGACAACCTCCTTCAGCAGGTTCTTGACAAACCTTTATCGGTACGCACCTGATGGAAGTCCTTGGGCATGTACCTGACAATCTTCTCTGGCCTGTGACTGACAACTTCCTTTGGCGTGTTTCAGACAAAAATCTTTCGACATATACCTGATAAACCTCTTTCGGCATGTTCCTGACAAAGCCCAATCGGCGGGTACCTGACAAAGCATCGTCACACCTGAGCCAGCGAGAAAATGGAACGAAGAACTTGCTCCCTCTAAAGTAATTCAAACCTCAGCTAAGCAGCCTATTCCAGTATTCCTGCAATTGCAATAAGGTTTTCTGATGGGGGGTGGGGTGGGGGGGGGGAGTGGAATTGCATTATGAAACAACACTGAACAGTTTGGCCTGGGTCTAAGTGGCTATTACAAGAAGGAAGAAACACCCATTGTCCCTGTTATTTTTGATCATTCCGAAAACAAACCCTCACCTTCGAGAACTTCCACAGGTAATATGTAGAAAGGGTTGGAGATGAGAGAGAAGATGAGAAATCGACAGGCGTAAGAGAGAATTCCAACAGCCACTAGCTTGGTTTGCCCAAACATCTCGATCAGCTTAGGTGTTGCGAAAAACATTAAGAACTCTGTTGTTGTTGTTGTACAGTTCGCGATTCCAATCAAGGCAGGAGAGGCACCTAGTAAATAATAATAGAATTAGCAGTCGTGTATACATATTATTGTTTATTTTCCACGCTCTTAAATTTCTTTTTACTTCTTTAAAACGCAAATGTTAAAATGTCAGCATGTTCCAAATGTTAAATTTTCACATTTGCAACGTGTTTAAAACATGAATACCAACATATTAAAACATATTAAGGGGGGTGTAACATATTAAGGCGGTGTAACATATTAAAATGTTACACCACCTTATGTTTCTAGGCGGGTTTGCTTAGCTGATTGTTTGGTTGATATGTTTATTCTCAATGAATTTCAACAGACGTTTATATTTATTGCAGAAAGATGGACCGTTAAGACGTATTCCATTTCAAAATGTACATACATGGAATATTTAGTATAAATAAGGAGAGTGGTGCATTACAAGATATTAATTTGTAACATAATGTCAGACTACAAGATTTTAACATTGATAATGCGGGACAAAAATGCATAAAAATGTTAATTTAACATAAAAAAGTTGCAAAATGGCCAAATTATTTTAAGTTTCAAATTTCTAAGACGCTGTAAGGAGTTAAAGGAGAAGAAAATTAAAATATCAATCAAATATCATTGAAAAGAGTATGCTTTTCCTCGCAGGCGCATGGCATAAATAAAATCTAATATGTACCTCAAGTTGATAAATTATAAATAAAGTCAGCGCCGAAATCCGCTGTGGGCGGCTTCATATTGTCTGAGAAATAGTCCTGAAGTCTTCTGTGTTAGGAGGAGAATTGTCGTGGGAAACCACCGAAGTGCAGTTCGTACATTTCCAGTAGAACTCTTCTTCTCAGAAGGTAGCGAACATTACAGTTCGTTTTCCGCTTGACGATCGGGAAACCGGAATGTTGGCCGTAGGTTCCCAGTATACACGAACAAGCCGGCAGTTTTAACGACTCTCATTGGCTGAGAGGCAACACATTCCCAGCATAAATTACAGGGTGTTAAAGATGGGGGACGCGATGGACTGAGCGATTTATGCCAGCTTTGCCGTTTTCAGGCTTTACGTGTATGGTGTGGAAAAATGGCAAAATTATGCAACAGGCACCACCAGATAGAACAAATGTGCTCTTTTCAGCCTATAGTGTCATATTTTTAGGTTTTCTTCTCCTTTAACTAAACATTAGAAATGCGTTCCCTCAATCGTTGGTGTCAATATGTTCCATATAACGGTATTCAAGTTATTAACAGCATTTCAGTTTTAAAGGAGTACACATTGTAGACGATACAATACATAACGCTCACCAAAAGTATGACATCTAACCAAGAAACCATATGTTTAGCCCCCCCCCCCCCCCCCCGTTAACTTTATGGCTTAGGGCGGGAGCTTTAAACGTATCCTCAGGTTTCTTTCTCATTAAGACTACTTTTTGTCTAATGATTTGTACTCTTGAAAAACTATTGTGACCACGATATAATGAAGGTCTTGGGCTTTTCTTAGGTCAATTACATACAGTGAAATCCAGCAAATTCAAAATTTGTTGCAAACGTAACAAGTATGAAAATAAGTTCATTTTTGTACATAATTCTCTGCATTACCGAAATGCTTCAGCAGATGTAAAGAGAGAGGGTTTTCACAGGAATAGTGATGGCTTTAAAATGATCATAGGTTTTTCTGAAAATGTAATAGGACCGCCGATCCTCTTGACTTACATTGGGTTAAGCTCATGTGGTAAGCCACTGGTCATCAGAAAACCCCGAGTCTAAGTATTATCGCTATGGCGATTTGGGAGCTCTCAGGCATCAGTGTATTTTGTATAGTTTTTAATCCTTACATCAATTCAAAAGTCCAAAACAGTTTTGTTCCGTTTCTTCCGTTAGCTGGTTATCAACTGGTTATCAACTCATACATATTACCCTTTTGTGGCATTTTTGCAGATTGTGCGCCACATGGTTTTAATAATAATAAAAAAAACTAATGTGTCAAGGACACTCAATCAAGGGTTATTCAGATCAGAGGCATTTTTATTTCTGTAATCATTATAACGCTTTGGTTGGTAAATATGTACAAAGTGTCATAGTTGTGCTATGGACTGTATCTGCGTTCATGTTTACATCGGCGGGATGCTTTTATGTCACACATGCAATCAAAGCGTGACTGAGATATCTGTGTTTGTATTCGAACTAAAATTAGTCAGGGACTACCTGCTTTAATTGCATGCATCACTGAAAACTCTCTTAGATACACGTGTTACCAGCTTTATTTACTATTTACATGCTATTTCTGTCAATTTTTTGGGAAGCTGGTGTTTTAGATTGTTTTGGGAAGGGATACTGTGTGTATCGATTTGGAACGTCCATTTATGGTTTAAGAATGGTCTAAGAATGTCTGATTTGATGGTCAGGTGCTATACACGGAATTACGATGAGCCTTCTTTTCTCGGATTTAGAGAAGTATTCCCCTGCTTACCTAATCGATCATGCCAAACGTACACAATTCCTTTCGATTGCAAAAATATCTGCCTACCATGTATAAAAAGTTCTGATCCCTAGCTATAAAAGTATATATCCTGGTACAGGAGAAAAACGAAACTCATCACAACAAGAGTAAGGTTTCCAGCAAAGTCCCACATATTTTTTAGCTTACCTATGTTTT
Organism: Liolophura sinensis; assembly: GCF_032854445.1. Taxonomy (NCBI): domain Eukaryota; kingdom Metazoa; phylum Mollusca; class Polyplacophora; order Chitonida; family Chitonidae; genus Liolophura; species Liolophura sinensis. The sequence continues at coordinate 7,475,032 of NC_088297.1, read as the reverse complement.
CTAAATGCCAGTTGAGGAAGCCCTGTGTAACGGCATAAAACACACTGCGGCCGAGCAGCACTAACAGCCAGGATATGATGTGGAAGGAGCACATGGCGGACCGGAAGTCCGAGTGTGACATCATTTTGTTACACAAACTGTCGTCATCTTCCTTGAATGTTCCCTGAAGTTGCAGGCTTTAGATTAATTTGCTTTTCATATTTCATTGTAAATATTTTGTTGGGAGGTAAGAGCCGTGTGTATAAACACTGCGCCATAGAGAGTAAACCAGAGCAGCGACGACAGTATAAACACTACAGCAAAGAGAGTGCACCAGAGCAGCGACGACAGTATTAACACTGCAGTATAGAGAGTAAACCAGAGCAACGACGACAGTATGGACACTGCAGCACAGAGAGTAAACCAGAGCATCTACGACAGTATAAACACTACAGCATAGAGAGTAAACCAGAGAAGCGACGACAGGATTAAGACTGCAGCATAGAGAGTAAACCAGAACAGTGACGACAGTATTAACACTGCAGCATAGAGAGTAAACCAGAGCAGTGACGACAGTATAAACACTGCAGCAAAGAGCGTAAACCTGATCAATGACGACTTTATAAACACTGCAGCACAGAGAGTAAACCAGAACAGTGACGACAGTATAAACACTGCAGCACAAAGACTAAACCAGAGCAGTAACGACATTATAAACACTGCAGCAATAAGAGTAAACCAGGGCAGCGACGGCAGTGTGATAGTTGACAGTCACTTACACGTGACCAGTATGTGCCGGCCTCTGAATCTGCTCCTTCAAATTTACCAATCACCACCTCAAATGACGTTATAGGCAACATATTGCAACTTTAGCGTTGGGCTTAAGCCTGTGGAAGGCGTTACCTAAATCCAGTATTCATCTGAGATTTGAACTCGGTCTGGTTTAATTATATACAATGCAGAGTGGCAAGGAGTTGTTTAATGATATCTTAGCGCATGTATACTTGTACTTGCCATCGATGAAAAATCACTAGTGTCCAGTTCATCAGAACTAAATTGCATCAAGTAATTAACATGCAAATGGTCTTTAAAATTATTGAAGAAAAACTAGTGTTTCCACATACACTCTCTTCTGGAAGCCAGTGACCGACAATATGAAAAAAAAGAGACAACGAGAGCTGATACAATATCGCGGAACAGGCACTTTTATAACAATCTATTTATCACATAGCTTTATTTTACCGGACTAAATGGTCAAAACGCACACGGCTTTTCATCAATCAGTAGACCGACTTCCTACAGCTAGAGAGCCTGCGCCAATTCATTTAAAGATGAGCACAATTTCTTCAGCTCGAATAGGATTATGTTCTTTAAATTTCTGTTTTATTAGCTTAAGTTGCAAATTATTTAAGACCACGAGCTTTGAGTATTACAAAGCCAACACGAAACCACTGAGCCACGGGAATCCCCTCACGCTGTGTTGTCTCTTGTAAGAGTAGTGGGTTACGCTAGCAAAATTTCAACAAGCAGTATTGCTTAAAATCACATCTTGTTTGAAAGGAACGGCTACAGTACATGATGATGATGACTGGACTGAAAGTTTAGCTCTACAACAGTGATGTAAAGTCTGCATTTATTGAAAATATTATTCCCGTGCGATCGTTTAACGACGGATCGTGTGTGGTGGCGCACTGGTGGAAATTGATGATGATTCACCACATTGTGTTTAGGTTGATTAGGGGACAAAGTTAAGGATTTTCACTAAGACGGTCAGTTATATACTACCGGGCAAAAGAAACGTATAACCTTGTTCAGCACCACAAGAAAAATTCAAAGCCATATGGATATTACACTTGCTGTCAGGCCGAGTAAAGAAGGCATGGGGTAAATATGAAAAATTACACAAATGCAAGTAAAGGGACTACCTTAAAAAGGTGTACCTAATGTCCTATCATGTCATAAGACAGATCGTTAGTAGCGTGTGTCAGCACCCATTGCATCAATTAAAGCCAAAATACGTCTCCCCATGAAAGTCGTCAGCCGCCAGATGACGTCATCAGGAATTCTGCCCCACTCCTCAAATAAAGCCTGTTCGAGCTGTTGCCTGTTTTGTGGGGGAGGGACGCGTTGTCTCAGACGTCGATCAAGATGATCCCACAGATGCTCTAAGGGATTCATGTCTGGCGATCGTGCTGGCCAAGGCAGTACGTTGACATCAACGGACATCAACGGTGTCCAGATAATTTAGTACAACTCCTGCTGCAAAAAGATACCCCTTTGCTGTTGATGCACGAATGGCACCACAACAGGTTCCAATATTTCATCTCGGTATCTTTGGCCAGTCAGATTTCCCTGGATGATGACCACTCTCGTTCTCACCTGTCCACAAATTCCGCCCCATACAAGCACCCCACCAGCACCAAAAGGGTGGACATTCTGAATGCAGTTTTGTGTCAATCGCTCTCCCCTGGGTCGATACACACGAATTCGACCATCATTTCTGAAGAGGTTATATCGGCTTTCTTCAGTGAACAGCACCCTTTCCCAGTCTCGTCGCTGCCATCGACGTACAACTCTTGCCCAACGCAGCCTGTTTTGACGGTATAGAGGAGTCGATGCCATTCCACGGAAGGGGCGATAGGCTCTGATACCACTCACGCTGAGTCGTCGTAAGACTGTGCGTCTGCTGATGGGGTGTCCCAGTGCCGTTTCCGCCGTTTCCGCCGTTGACGTTGCCGTCACAAAACGGTTAGGCAGGTGGATTGTGCGGATGTACCGGTCTTCGCCAGGCGTTGTAACACCTGGCCTGCCCGATCTTGGACGATCTCGTGTCCTGCCTGTTAGGCGGTAATGACCCAACAGTCTGCTGATGGTGGCTTGACTGCAATTGAATGTTCTGGCAATGTGGTGTTGGCTGGCCCCCATGTCGGCCATACCAGTGGCTCTATCACGTTCTGCTTGTGTGAGTCTCGGCATCTCTTAGATGTTTTTTAGGGTATTGCACCCTTACCATGTGCTACATCGGTATTTATGCGGCGGTCATTATCGAGAATTTTCAACAGGGCCCGGAACTCTGTTTTTCCGATTTTTCATGATGTCTTACACCAATTTCAATGAATCTCGTTAAAAAGTGACGTGTACACAGGGTGCTTATGTGCAAACGTATTCGCACAACGTTCAAACTTATTCAACTATTTTTCCATAGAAAAACTGCATTTAAAAGTTATACGTTTCTTTTGCCCGGTAGTTTATTTTAACTCATATTTAATGAATATGGCGCCGCGGTGGGAACCATGTTTGACGCGTAGAACAGGGTAATTTGGAAGCCTCGATCAAAGTTTGATCAGTTTTTGCCTGGAAACTTCCCACAGGCTGTGGGAAGTATGCTTATCGTCTCTTTGTGTGCTAAAACGAAAGCCATTAAATATGTTTTCTTTACAATGTAATGTTGTTGTTGAAGTTACGTTGCACCAAATTCTGGAGTTAGTTCAGGGCTTTTCTCGATAGAGGCGGCTTTGAGTGTAAACACTGAAGAGGTCCCTTTTTTCAGAGGATACATATACAAACCATCCTTTACTGAAAAACATAGGATCCCTATATATCACGTGGGTAACGGCCATAAATACAAGGCTCTCTATGCCCTTTATGTAATATTGTAAGCCTGCTCGCTTAACGTTCCGAAGTTCTCGTCATTTTGATTTAATTAGTTTCCCATAATTCAGCCGGCATTGTCCTTGGACTGACTTGTCCTTGAAATAACAATACATGGAATTTTCTTATTTCGTTTCTACAACATCCTCGTGGTGAAACATGCATACAGCTGAGTAGAATAACGGATTAACCATAGAGGTTGTTAAATCATATGTAATTTGCCGATAAATTTACTTGTAGCACATTTCACATGCCTTAAATGATACAGCAAACAACTCTTTAGTGAGGCGGCCCATTTCCATATCAACCAGGTGTTTTTATTACATCTTACCTCTTGAATATACGGGCATGGACAGATCCATGCCGTCATTTGCATGATCAAACTGAACCATAAATTCTTGCTCTATGGGCTATGTAAGACGCAAGAAAGTCTCCTTCTGTCTAAACTAGTCATTGACAGGCTTTTATAATATGTATTTAAGTTACCGAGTCTGTAGATGAATTCCTAATTCCTTCAACGTTGTCACCAGATTATAAGCATTAAATTCTTTCCCTAAATCTGTAATGGTTATCAGAGGAATGTATTGCTGGCAGTGTAACCAAGGCCCCAGGGATCTACAGCATGTAGTCATACTCTGGACCAATTAACCGGACGTGTGTGTGGGGGATATTAAATACATTCCAACAGCATGCCTATTATCATTTGCAGTACAAACGCATCTAACATTTAAATGGACCAGCGCATGCTAGCTTCCTGTCCTGCTGTACGTGGGAAGGTCAGCCAGCAACCTGCGGATGGCCGTTATAAGTGAGATAGCCCATATAAGTGAGATAGTCTTCAGTCCGACGTGAAACACCAAACAGGAAATAAAATAAAAATATCATTCGCATAATTCGACAAGGGTCGGATGACAAGCGTTGCCAAACGACCGCATCTCCTAAAATCCCAGATGGAAACCCTGGTGTCCGGCACGAATATGTGAGTCGGTGAGCGTTTTGGAATGAAACGCGGATGGCAAAACCGCGCGCAGGTAATTAACATTTAAAACCAACTGACACTGAGTAGAGTAGATAGTGTTGTGTATGACGTGTTTTGCGGAAGAAACAGACAAAGAGTCTGGATATTATTTTACGATACCGATACCATTTCAATCAACGGGTGAGCCTCAGTTACCAAATCGGTAGGTCGTGTTCAATGTTTCCTTGTGAATCTAGCACATTATCTGACCTAGCAACAAAAACACACTTCATTTGTAAATTAATTGTTAAAAAAGTGCATCAATGTTACGCACCACGTAACGTTAAAGGAAACCACAGGCTTTTCGAATGTTACGTCCAATCTTGATCTATATTTGACCCAAAAGGGTTTCGTCTCACACAGACTTTACGACAAGACGGACTGTTCGCATTGTAAATTATCCTTACTTAGACAGCATTATAGCGAAGGTCTTGCATACTGGGTGTTCATATCTCGCTTTGCAGCATTTGTTTAAAAGATTAGTGTCCAATTAGTTATTTATTCATAATTATCCACCCCTGTATATATTGTTAAACTGATTATAAAAATGTATTGAAAAAGGGCACATCAATCTGACGAGTATGGCACTTAAGACCACCAGATAATGAGGTTAGTTTCATGCATTTTTCCGCGAACATTTGGTAGCCTAAGCCGAATTACATCATACAAGTCCAACCTTTATGAGCTGTCAGATCTTCGCCAATTAGTTCAGTGTTAAGTAAAGCTACAAGAGCGACAATATAACGCATCGAATTTCTCCACGAAATGGTTTGGTGTTGTAAATACGCTTGTTTTTTTTACCTTTCAGGACGATTTCGTCCTCAGGAACGCATGGATTTACAGCACAAGACGGAACCCACCGGCAATTGCACACAGTAGTTATAAAATACTATTTACTGAATGGAAAACCGTGAGATAGTAAATCTCTGTACACTAACGCCGATGTCCACATCGTACATGTATTTATATTACATATGGGATTAACAGACGGACCTTTTCGACTCAATGTTGCTGGGTGGTTTGGACGCGCAGGACAATCAGGAGCTTTTCGACTCAATGTTGCTGAGTGGTTTGGACGTGCAGGACAATCAGGAGCTTTTTCTCTGTTGACGACTGTTGTGTTCAATAACTCAGAAGCAGGTTTCTGGTAGATAGTGGTATCAATCTTATCAGAGTGGAATGGTTCGAATGAGTGATTATTGCATGGCGGAACTCCGTAGTATTGCAACCACACTGTGGCAAGAATATTTTTGAACAAGGAAAAACAGTAAAAATAGGATGAAAGCATTCAACTTCAAACAAAATAGACGGATATTTTAAAGCCATCTAAAACGACATAAGCGAAAGGGAATAGTCGAAAATAAAATTATATCTTTAAAATATTTCATCTACATAAGGGTATATAGATAGATAATATACAGGTGGTTGGTTTTATATAGAGACAATACAAACAATACAATATTTATGATTTAAAGAATATAATCATATTCGAACTGAAAAACTCTTACACATTCGATGAACTACATTTTGTTTGTGCAGGTCCTCTAGTTGTAGCAAGTCAATCCACCAATTAACGAAAACCGTATGCGCTTTGATCATTTAGAGGGCAAAAAGGTATATGATATACAGATTATGCTAAGAGTGTCTGTTCCGCGGTGTTGTATCAGTTCTCATTTTGCCTGAGGTCTCTTCGAGCTCGGTTGATACGACATGCCAACGTCAGATAACTCGAAGTGATACATCATCGTGGATGACACACTGTAATTTTATATACGGTTAGTTTGAATTTTAGCAAAAGATTTTTCAATTAAAGGACGAATTGTATCTGACTCTGTTTACCTACATCGCTTTTTAGTTTAGGTTATAGAGAAAGCCACGGAGAGAACGCCAAAAAAGGAGACTGAAGTTATTGCCTAGAGCTTGATTTTAGCTTCCATATTGGGCCACCGACAAGTAGACCGGGTTAATGGATCTTCCTAAGATAATTATTGGATGGGTCTACATATAATGGACTGTAAACACAGGCATAGACATGGCTTGTTGGGTAAGATGCAAGAAAATTATTAAGCTATGAAGAACCCGCTGTTCCAGATGTAAGAATTTTGGCTAAGGTGTGCACTGTGATGCTAAAACGTGTAGGCGACGGAGTACTGTTCTAAGAGTTCATCCATTTTGGGCTCATAGGAATCAGAATAAGTGGAAAACACCGATACGGAAAGATAAAAAAGCTGAAGGAAATAATGGGAAATGACATAAAAGACCATGCCAAGAAGGTATTTTAAAATACAATCATTCCATGTCGTGTTGTATGCATTTAAAGGTAAAAAATCTTGATATAACATTATCAGATTATTTATAGAATGAAAGAATGAATGCTTGGGGTTTTACGTCATACTTTTTTTTTAGTCACATTCGACGAGGAGTCATTATGCGCGTGCACTTATTCTGTGTCTTCTTGTGACAAGGTCCCTGCTGCCAATAGTGCTGTCGAAAGTATCATGCCAAAGACACCAGACATGACACCACGCCCAATCGCATTATACTGACACCGGGCCAACCAATCCTGTTTCCTTGTTCTAACCTCTCAGTGCTGAGGACCATTCGAGGAAGCAACAAGTTATTCATAGAACCGTCAGAAATAAAAGTTTCAGATCAACCTTGGTGAAATCCACATTGAATACTAGATAACAGGTTGCGCATCTCGAGGAACCAAACAAAGTTATTATTAGCCAGCCGTTCCATAGTCTTGCGGACACAGCTGATAAGAGCTATGGGACAGTAATTAGATGGATCAGTATGATCCTTACCCGGCTTGGCAACCAGGATAATATACACAGTGGTTGGCAAAGGTGTGAAGCAGGACCTCGAATCATTGTTACGTTAAAAATGGATTGTAGCGTAACATCTGCACCCTAACAATATAACAGTTTCTATGGCAACGTCCTGCTGTCTTTAATGTGACGTCATCATGATGAGATGGGACAAGGTCCTGCAGCGGAGCGTTTGACAGGTCCCCCATTAACTGTGTCATTTTAACAAAATTAATTTCAAAGCCTCGAATAATAATCTCATTTATTGTCATCACGAGGGATGTATCTGTGAGTGTTAGGACCGAAACAGACTACCTTTACAGAGGGATCTACTTCGAAATGTCCTAAGCACGGGTAACATGACAATCACTCTCGGCCTTCAAAATCCCAAACTTAATAAAGGTTTGGATCGGACCCTTAGTGGTCTTCGATCGCTCTGGTAATCCGCTGGGTTTATATGAGTTTAATATGAAATAGACAAAGCCTAAAACCAAACTTAGTGTGTAGAAAGTGTAGATGAAACACCTACAGTAAACAGGGGATTTGTAAAATATATATTTGTGTTCTTACATACGGTGAATTTCTTTATACGTAGGGTGTTTTAAACGCTATCTGGCTGTGTACCAGCAAGGAAGATTTTTACGCTTATACTTGGCTGCTCCATCAAAGTCACAGCTTTTCTACAGTAGGTTAAGTAACATGGGGCAGACGAGGAAAAAATGGAATAATTTGAATAAATATTTCTAGTACAGTAACATTCAAGTTCAATTAACATCCCATGTGGGGGAAAGGGGGGGGGGGGTGCCTTCAACTTGTGTCGCCAATATGCAAACATTAAAATTTCTACTGTGAACCACATATTTAATCTCTGCCTGAAATATATATTCGGAGTCTGATTTGCATAGTTATTCGTGGTAGGCCTACATGTAGAGCGACTTTCTCATTCTTTCCAATAGGTGTTTTCTTATGTTTTTTTAAATCGAGTATGATGTAGTTAATTTGCTAGTAGAATATATAGAGGATATTGCACACAGAAGGTTGAATATCATAAATATTATTTTTGAGTTTTGCAACCTTCACTTTGCAATATTCTATTTATTATTCATATTTTGAAAATATTGTGATATTGTGTCTTTAAACATGTTTAAGTAATATTTCTAGTTGAACGTATTCACTGACTTGTTTATATAGCATGACGGCTTTTATGATGTCGAGTATTCTTGCGTGACGTAGATATGTTAAAGATGACTAAGTTTGTATCATGACGTCAGCCCACTGAGCTCGGTTTGGGGCGTCATAAAATTGTTTGTTGACGTGTGGGTGGGAAATATGTATATAATAAAATGTAGTGACAAAAGTGGTATCTAACTGAGCGAAATGTCACTATTATCAGTGAAGGAAATACTGACATTTCACTTTTACATAAATAGTGAAAGGTTATTTAACACTTCGTAGTAAAAGCAAAAAAGTAACTATGGTTTTTAGCAATTTGTACCTTTTTCTAACCGATACCATCGTTGTCTTGGGTCGAGATCCTTATATCACTACGGCCGATGAGATGAACGGCCTATTGATGGGATGTACTGTTTTTACCTTAACAAAACGAAAAGAACAATGCTTTTAACTAATAGTTATCTGGCAAGTGTCAAACCCTTTTCTTTAAAAGAGAAAGTTGTAGCTTCCTCGCTTGGCGTACAGTATTAAGAGGATAGTGCAGCGACTGGTTGGCTCGTATCATCTATATGGCTCGGGCGGGGCGGTTTACTTGCCTTCGGTAAGTCGTCTCAGTGAAACAGCACTAGATAAAAGAGCGGTGGAAACCCGTCCTGCAACAAGGGGGTACATTACACGTACATACACCCTAAGGACTCTTCGTCGTCATATTACTGAAATATTGGTCAGTACGACGTTTAACCCCAAGCACTCACTCACTCACTCACTCAAACATTTTTGATGCGAAAAATATGAATTTTTACTCAGGCTCAAAATCATGTGAAACTGAAGCTATTTAGCTAAGTATGAGCCGATCACGAATTTTAGCGTGATTACTGGGATGTCCCCGACTTCGAGCTCTTATGGTAAGGAGCCACCGGGGAAGAAACCTCTGTTCAAAAGATTAATGATGATTCTCTGTCATAACGTACTGAAAATCAAAAGCGCTCAGTGCAGACAAATTTTAGATTCTTGAGCAGTGTACTTTAATGCTTTTCCCATAATGCTTTCAACGTGGCATGTACCATAAAAACCGGAAGTTCGGTGGCCATATTTACTGTGTCGTACGTATACGACTGGTAAATAAATTTAACTTACACGATAAAATAAGTAAAATCAGCAGGGGGATGTTTGGAGTGTGTTATCTGTTTTCAATATGATGGCTGTGAACGTTAACTTTTCAATGTCGTTATGATATACTTGAATCCTTGCAGGTGTCACTATTATCAGTGAAGGAAATACTGGCATTTCACTTTTACATAAATAGTGAAAGGTTATCTAACACTTCGTAGTAAAAGCAAAAAAGTAACTATGGTTTTTAGCAATTTGTACCTTCCTCATATACCACGTGATTACGTCAGATGTGCACGCATTTCCACAACACCTCAGGGGGGAAACAGGCTTGAGCAATGCACCTTAACAAATCAAAAAATCTCTGTATATTTATTTACTTACTTTGTTTGGAAGAAATGGGCTGAAGATATTTCTGTTCCATCTGTGGAACCTCTTCATTCAGCAAAAATATTTGAGTCTAAGGGGAAAGGGATCTGAGTATACGACAAGCGTTGTAAATGCATTTTGAAGCATTAGGTATGTTCACGTCATGTTGTGGATACAAAGTCCAACAGATCTGGTTAGATCAATGTTAAGCCAGGCAAAAAGAAAGGACGTTAGGGCGACCAATAAAACTGACATTTAGGGCGATGGGGCTTTGGTAGTCATAGCTAAAACAATAATCTTTGCTAAGATTATACTTGACCCTACCAGAGATTAGCGAACACACCGTGTTGTGTATTTTAAGAATGTAAGTACATGCGGGAATGGTTACAAACTCGTGCCAGAAAATAAGCCAGTGTCTTACATACGGTTAGGACAATTTTTTGTGGAGGAAGTTTAGCTTTTTGTGCCCGACAAAAACGCATATGGGTTGCATAGTCTTCTATGAGCCGCAGCATCATCGACAGCCAACAGTGCCAAATAAGACAATACTCAATCGCTATGGGCGCTGGAAAAGTGAGATGGAGAACATTAAGTTGAAAGGCGGATACGAATGTTATTAACTTGACCCGTAAACCCTTTGCTCCACGGTTTAATTTCATACGACAACACCCTGCAGGAATCGTCTTGTTTAATAGCTCCGCGGTTTATGGCACACAACAACACTAAGCAGGACATGTCTATTATGTTTAACAGGGCGAGGGATGCTGAAAGGGCAGAGAAATGTGATTTCATGGATTTGACGGAGAGGAATGAAAATGAAATATCTTTTTCCGGAGGGCACTGTCTCGACTGAAGGAGGACTGGGGAGACGTGATAGTCGGGCCATTGTGATAGTCTTGGCAGCACCTGTATCCAGGGCACAACATACGCGCCTGGTTATGTGACTGGCTCAATCTCATCTGTGTTAGAGACCAAGGTGCTGACTAAACTTAACCCTTAACTTAACCTCTCTACCTGCGTGGAATAGCAAATTTTGAACTAATATTGAAAAACGCCGAGGTCACTGGGGTCACTGGGGTCACGGTGGTCAGAAATGAAATGATGTCAGAAAACAATCCGTCTCAATCTTTGTCTCTAACAACACTTTATACACATGTATTTTCTTTAGGTAGAGTATGTACAACATGACTCTATCCAAAACCTAAAACAATTTTATTGTTGAATGCTCATTAAAGAGGTCGACAGGAGTACACACGTGATGAGGTTTAGCGTAAACAAACCTACGTGCGTCTCACATGCTTCCAAGGTCAAGCATGCCTACCGGTGGCAGTGATGTAAAGCGAAAGGTAGCGACAGAAGCATGCAAATTAAAGAGTATAGAGGGGGGCGATAAAAAGGTCGGTTTGTCTAGGTCAGTGAGTCATGTCTTGATGGCCTGAGTGCCAATGGAGGTTGACACTTTCTTGGCCACTTTATTATAGGGAGTCTGAAACGGATTAATAGCACTGGCAGCCAATTTCCTGTTTTCTGTAAGAATACGTTATGTTGAACTTAAGCGATTAGAACCTGTTTTTCCTTTGAAAGAGTGGGCCGTTTCGAGAAGAAGTCATGTGAGCTCCACAGCAACTAGTAAATTTAACAGAGTTCTGGCATTCGCATCTATGCGTCGAAAGATAAATTCAGAATTCGAAATGCTCGTTCCGGATAAATAATAGCAAAACCAAAATCCCAAAACTGAGTACTCGCCGCCACGTGTCCCCTGGATTCCGGCTGGAAACGTCATAAGCTGTCAAGCTATAAATAGGTCGTGCGTCACATGAATGCATATTCTGTTCACCCCGTCCGCAAAGACTAAAAATAAATAACATTCCTCAGTTCTTTTGATTTGTTAGCAAGTCGTCGCAAAGAAACTGTTTGGACATGTCCCCATGCTGTGGCAAAATGACAGCCGGAATTAGTACAGTTGGGAGAGGCTGAGTTGGCCCATCGATTGGGCGTGTCTTAGAGGTTTCGGTCCAGACAATCGCTGGCTACCAGTGGCAAAGAACTCGGGCAATGTGCACTCAGGTGATTTTCTTTCAACTCTTCACAAATTCAACATGTCGATTTCATTCAACGCGGTGAACAAACATTAAGAACCAGAGCGTCAGAGATTGTGGGCGCTTTATTTATCCTATTCAAATATCTACTTACAAGAGAACTATACTTATCGTAAAATTTAAGGTTAAATAAGCCCTAATGACCTTGGTATTAACACAGGAAACAGGCTAGTCCATTCCAACACTTGTTTTACGGTGACCAAACCTCTGACGGTTGCAACACTTTGTAGGTTTTTATATAATTCAGCGCGGACTATAGTAAATGGTCCAATAAATATAGATTTGGGTAAGGCTCACGGTAAACCTTTGCACTTTCAACCTTTTCGTGAAACCTTGAAATTTCAGTTTGTCACATACTTTGTCCTCTGATAGCTCATCTAAATCCTTGTTCATGTCTCGAATCACCCCTTGACTACTGTCTATGGGGTAATGCGACAACAGCAATATAACGCTGTTGTTGTATAAGTCGATCGCTGGTTTTCTTTAAAATTTAAGTAAGACAGCCTGTATGATGTTGGGAAGAACCTGGGCAGACCCTGATCTAAGGAATGGTGTGTAAATGTATATACTCCGAGGAAATGGTTCAGTTTTTTTAGCTCTTGGGAGAAGCAATGTTAGACATAAGTCAAACTTCAACCATTAAGTTTTCTATGTTCCTTTTCTCTGTATTGACCCAAACTTGTTCTGCAATAACAAACCATGAACCTGCATTACCAAGCAATATTTTGATTTTGTTTCATAAGAAATCCTAGTAACAACTTTATAAGGGTTTAAAATTTTGACTTAAGTCTAAGATCTCTTCGTGATCCCGTGACCTGAATAACATAAATATAGATTAAAGGTAAAGCTTTTTTGACAGCCATAACATATGTTATATTATTTTTAATATATACTGGAATCATCCTGTCTGTCTTGTGTCTGTCTGTACACACGATTTTGTCCATGCAACTCTTCCTAAAGGATATGTTCATAATTACTCCCGTTCAGGTACTTAATGTTTAAGGCAGTAAAAGTTTTGCATGTACACAGATATTGCCCATGCAACTCCTGTTAAAATATTGCACCAATTTCTCTGAATCTTTGTGATTGTCTTTTATATTATTTGTAAATCTACATGCTTAATAATAATAATAATAAGTCTGATTAACATTTATATTTTTACATTTACCGCTATTCAGACACATAGCGCTATAATTCATTTTATGCATATAGCTCCATGAATTACCGTCACGTGAGTTAAAATTAGACATGGATGGTTTGACAACAAATCCTGCACAATTTGTGAATATAATTAAAGGTGTACACCATAGAGACCAATAACCAGAGCAGCGTCGACAGTGTTATAGCTGGCAAATGGTCACACGTAACCGTTGAAATACGGTCTCTTGGCAATTTACCTCAGTCAAGGTTTTATTCTAACTGTTGATATAAAAATTAATAAACAGTAGTAATATACACGTCCCAAGCGCCATGGCTTAAGCAAAATTAGGTAAAAAAAATGCAGCAATTTTAATTGTAATGTATTAGACGTCACTGATCTAGAATTACCCAGAATGCTGTTTCGTTAGCACATTTAGCGCAGGATGTGTACGTACATGGTTTCTTCCCATCATTGTTTACTGGTATACCTAAGTGCTGAGTGTGATTCACGTAGTTAACCATTGTATCAAACAGAACGATGACAACACGTCAATAAAAACAGTTGTTGACCAGACACGATTAATCAAACTAAAGTTTATGATATCTTCTCAAATAATTCGACCAATTTTCTTATACGTTATATAACACGATCACAGATTTTGGGGACTTGTTAATACATAAAAAAAACTTCTGACGAATTTGTAATGAAGCGAAATTGCATCTCATTGTACGTGTGCATTGAAATGCGAAGAACAATTCTTGATCTGGTATGCATTTCTGTGCTCATCGTCCCTAGGACCCTCGTTTATTATGCACGATTCATATCCATCCCGAGGTTAACACATCTGTCGACATAAACGCAGAAAAAAAAGAGTCTTCGGTTAAGGACAATATATTTGGTGTTAATGTAATGAACATGGAGAAATTTGACTTGTACTAAATATTTACTCACCTGGAAAAGGTTGTTGACATTGAGGAGATTCATGAACGCAAAACATGTAAAGGAATAAAATAGGAAGTGGTAGTCTGCGGAGTAGAGCATTTTGGAGCAAACCTGTTCTTTTGATACCGTCAAATAAATGAGAAGACCGGTGCTTATAGCCCTGCAAAAACAAATAGTTATTAGACAACTTTCTGGCACTATAAAACTAAAATAAAATGTTGAAAGTGCTGGCAATATAATATGACTCGTGTCATATCACCATCATATCTACACTTAAACCCTACGATGACAACGTATGTCCCACTATTCAAACCAATCATTCTCTTTTACACTCCAACCAAAGAGTTTGCACTGCATTTGAGGAAAAGCATTTTCTAAAAGTGACTAGACAAGCTAAGAACTTGGCAACTATTAAGCAAGGCCAAATTGAGTTTGAACTCTGTGGAGACTTTCTGCCAGCAAATGCCATGATAAACGATGTAAATGTTGTTATCATATAATGGTTAAGTTCAAATTTCAGTTCCCACATTCTTCCAAGCACTATATCATAAATGCATGTAAGAACTGTAACTCCAAGGATTTGATTTACGTCCTAGTCTGTAATGTATGTCAAAAAATGAACCAGAGTCCATCGACAACAAATCAACAACGATTCTTTACGACACCTTGAAGTCAATAAACACGTTTGGGCATGTGTGCAAAATATTATGAATAAATTCTCAATATTACTCCTTTTTAAAATTATTTTTGAAGATAATACAATACGAGTTCATGTGGAACAGCACTTCATTCGGAAATACAATCCCGAACTTAACAGCTAGGTTTCATTGTGAGGGTCGTAATATTGTTCGTCATGTTTAGCTCTATTTGTGTACAGCCCTATATAAAGCCCTGTAAGCTTTTTTTCTGTGTTTACATTTACTAGGCAATAACTAAGCGTTGGTAAAGCTGATTATCTACATATTTATTTATGCCTACATATATGTTCTTTGTGACTATTAACAGTACCATTTAGAAGCCTCAAGAGAGACGAAACGCGTTAAAGATTTAAATACCAACACAATGTTATTACTCACCAGGCGTAACTCTGCACCTTAATACTAAGTAGGAACCCTTAAACCCTTTTACATAAATTATAGATGCAATTACAGCAACTTATTGTGTAAATAATTATGATCGCTATGTTGTAGATTTACAGGCGAATTAACTGGTTTCCTGATTAATGCCACTTGCAGCTGGAAACTTACAGCAATTCCTTACAGTGTATGGAACTACAAAAGATGTATCCGTCAAAAAAACAGGACGTACATGTAAAACTAGAACTGATAAAAAGGCTGAAAAGCAACACTGACTTTTTTCGAATCTCTGATATCTTGAAACAGAGAATATAATTGCACCTTTCCAGGATGACGTATAACAAAATATACTGTTATTGCACACAGTTTTACGCCTTTAATACATCCTGTGCATGCATTCTTAACGTCTGCCTGAGAGCAAATCTGTTTTGCTGTATCATGGCAGCGCAGCGTTTTTGGTGTTATTAAGACTCAAAAGTGGTATTATCGCTGCCCACTTTATAGCAATTAGTTTAGTTGGTGAAAGTATATTTCTTCCCTCCATTGCTATAAAGGAGAGTCACAACATCGCTCCAACTAGCATGATTTTAGAGCTCGCCACATTAAATGAACACTGGAACACTGGACAGTAGTACTGGACAGTAGTACAGAAAACTAAATTATTTTTGCTTTACGCTTGTATATGCATCGCAGAAAGAACTGTACAGAGTTCATGAGAAATCAGGCATTTTACTAATTTGTCATTGACACGTTTTGAACTTTTTGGAAGAAGTACACCTTCTTGGTGAAAGGTACATATAGGTATAGGTCAGTCGCTGTTCCACGAATTGATCTGTAGGCGTCTTCACCAAAGGCGTGACACAACATTAAACGCATACTTGTGTTCTTTCGAACGAAAGTCTTATGTCCTATTTGAACAATCCTATCTTGAGTTGAATTAACACAATGTCTTGTGTTTAAAGTATTGCAAAATACTCAAGCTTTTGTTCAGTTGCATAAATTACCTCATTTTGGTTCAACACAGGTTTGTGTTTTACTTTTTTCTAACATAAACATGAGTACTTAACAATTATTTAACAGGGATAACACATTTCGGTGCTGAATGAAAATAACAGAATTTATATGAGATTTCAACACCTGTGCTTTGTGTGTGTTGCAAATCTGAATGCTATTTAATAACAAAACGTCAGAACTCATCACTTCCAAAATGTTTTAAAAAGTTCGGCAAACTGTTAAAAAAGACGTTCAACTCTAAAATAAAGAATGGGGAAACTAAAAAAAATATATCCCCAAAAAATGTTAGGTCGGTGCATATTTTTTGTTTTAAAATTACCCTACTCTTCCATGCATTTTTTCTGTCAGATATTCGGGAATGGCTTAAAAGTGTAACTTACGCGAAATTTGTCAACACAGAGTATGTTTTGCCCACAGAGAGTATTTCTTTAAACTGTTCGTCTGATATGTCTTTTATTTAAAACATTAGCTGCAAAAATAAAAACACAACATAAGATAAATCTTGGACTTACGCAGCTGCATACCCGAGAGCTCCCCACGCACGAACAGTGCCATACAGTTTGGAATTTTCCTTTCTCAGCACCTTCATTGTCACTCCGTGCTGAATGGCATCCATACCAATATGGAAAAATTCGGCACAAAACAGGAGTAAACCGTACAAAAAGATTGGAAGCCAGCGTGCGTTCATTTCGTACATCCACACCCTGTCAACTAGTTTTTCGTCACCTTGCAAGGTACTATTTACACTGATTTCTTCTGCCGATGTGTTTTTTCTCGTCAGAGGGCAGTCTGAGGCAAGAGCTGGAGAATCGGGAAAATATATTGCAAACGTGGATAAAATAAGGAGACAGGAGAAGGCCATCGCCACCTTTCGCTCACTAGAAAACGTCTTCGAAATGTGTGGGACTAGAAGTCCACCAAAAAATCCGCCCATGGGACGGAAGAACATAACTGTACCAATCTGACCTGGACTTAGACCGATTTGCTTGAAGTAGAGCGGAAGGAAAGATGAAATCACACCATGCGAGGAAATGACGAAGAAGAAACTGGCTTTGTACGGTGCCAAATTCGGCAGTGACTCTGAAGGAGATTTCTCCAGTGCGCATGTACCCTGTTTGTAACTATCCGGTCGATCTGAAGATTGAACAACCATGTTGACTCTCTTCATTCTATCAAAACCCGCTCCCTTTCTTCACACCTCCAGTTCTTTTGGTCGAATGCAGAAACCCTTTCAACAGTTTCGACAGGAGTTCCTCTTCCGTCAGCCACGAGCCTAACAACACACTTGGGTGCAAACTGTTGATAATTGCCCAGGGCTATCAAACACAGAGTCAGATATGTGTGGCTTGAGTGCATAGAGGTTAATTTATGTACATATATTTACACATGTAGATTTATACACTGGTGACTACGCTTTCCTTGGTCTCACACGAATATCGAAGACTGTTCAATGAAGTGTTATTTTATGCGTTAATTCTCAAACGGTTTTTTCAGATTTTCTCTCTAAAAGAAACACCTGTAAACTGCAGATGATTGTGGGTTTCCCCCCTGGCATCGGTGACCGTGATCAAAGACACAGGAACCTCTCTCCTGTGCGGTCCCTGTGAGTTCAAGTCCAGCTAACGCTGACTTCCTCGTCGGTCGTACTTGGTAAGGTCTTGCAGCAACATGCAGACGGTCGTGGGTTTCCCCCTGGCTCTGCCCGGTTTCCTTCTCCCAAATATTCACGGCAATCCCCTTGTCCTGAATCTAATATCTGCGAATAGCCTCACAGCGTCTTTACACTTGGACAACCAAATACTAGCTGAGTCACAGCGATGTTTTCTCCCAGGGCTATGTCACTAATCAGCTTTCTGTGTTTTCTTTTATATAAATATCGTTTTTTTTTCTCTCAACGTTGATGGGATGAAACGAAATTTCTTCAAGCTTGACAGAAGAACAGAAGAGTCATTTAAGAGATCACAAACTGATTTTTTCTGTTCTGTTGAAAAAAAAACAATAAAAAAGTCTTTCATACAAAAGTCTGCACAACGGCATTTTTAAAATTCCTAACGGTCAAGTGATTAGAAAACAATTAGTCATCCACTCTAAGAAAATAATTGTTTTACTGAGTGGAGCAGATGGCAATATTTCATCACGGAAACACACGAACAGGTTCAACGCAACAGTGTCCTCACGAGCGCAGTCAGTCAGTTCAGCAGAAAATCTTGATAGCGTCTTGCGAAAACTGAACAACTGTGACGTTGTACAGCAGATTTCCAGACACAGTTGTTCGAAGACTGAAGGAGAGATAATCTCAAATGATAAAACATTAATGGAATTTACTGTTTGTGCACATATTTATACGCATGTATGTGTTTTTAAGCATAGGATGACAAATCTACTGTGGCTTATGTGTATACCAATGATAGGCATTTGTGTTTTAAGCATAACATGGCAATTCTGCTATGGCTTATGGATGTAGCAATGAGTAATCATATTTTCAGATGAGCTAGATCCTATTCAACTTTACTTGAGCAACACAAGAAAGAATCGGTGCTGAGAAGTGATGAAATCTGACATCACGACCTAAAAAATCGATGGCCAGAAATGTAGAAGCCGTAGTGTACATAATAAAACCCCGCATCACCGTCGGATAAGTGAGATGTTCTTGAATATAGCGTAAAATACCAATCAAATAAATAAATCAAACCCATAATGTAATAATTAGTACATTGTGAAAGTGAGTGAGTGAGTGAGTGAGTGAGTGCTTGGGGTTTAACGTCGTACTGGACAATTTTTCAGTCATGTGACGACGAAGAAATCCTTAGAGTGCAATCAATATTTTTTTCGATTTTTCTTTAAAGAGAAAAGACACTCGAAAATAATTTTTGCATAGTTGGTATTTGGGAAAACCTTTACATAATGGGCTCAACATGGATAGCAACCGCCCATAGTGTAAAGCAACAATTGCTATATCATTGTTAGGTAGTTATGTATGTTTGGGGTTTGACGTCGTACTTAACAATTTTTCAGTCATATGACGACGATGAGTAATAACATGTGTGTACACTATACTCAAGTATTATGCCTAAGACACCAGCCATGACACCTCAGCCAATACACTGACACCGGGCCGTATATTATTGGTAACATTTCCTACCTACAGTGTAAGAATGTTACATTACGAGTAACACGTGATACCCATACAGTAACAAATCTAAGATCACTGGATTTTATTACGCTTTGGGTGTCTACAGGGTTTCTACAAAGACTCCAGTCACTGGATGTCACAAGGTTGAGTATTTTCCTGGTGAACGTGGCGGTCTGCTACTAAATTTTTATTTCTCCTAGTGCACAATGTTTTTCTGCGGCAGACCTGACATTTTTGGTAATGTTTATAGCTTGTCAATACGAAGGAAGGCGAGGTATTGTGAGAGGAGACGAAATTGTCGGGGTCGCTGTCAGTGTCGCTGGTATTAGTGTCGGTGTCAATGTCGCCGGTATTGGTGTCCGGTTAAGCTTCTCGCACGGATTCTCACATAAAAGACCACTCCAGAAATCTCGACAAGGCAGTTTTTTTTACTACTATAGCTCAGCATTTGTTCAGCCCTTGACAAAGTTGCAATTGGTACCCAAAATACATGGGTTTGCCTGTCAAAGACCACTGCCCACAATGACGCCATTAACCACCGCAACCTTTTACAACTGTGGAACATACGACGCCGCCGCTCTGTAATCTTTATGCATACAATAAACAGTTATATTTATAACAGTGTAGTAATGTTGCCCTTTATTAGTAATTTAATGGTACGATTTTGACACTATGTAAGTTGAGAAATAATGCCCATGGGGCTGTGGGTATTTTACGGCGGCCTCTTCTGATCCTTCCGCTAACCGGACCGTCGTCGTATCAATGAAAACTGTTTAAGAAAGGCGTGTAAGAGAATCTGCCAATCATTTAATTATATTCACGTACTCACTTTCATTTATACACATTTCTCATTAGGTTATGCATTTTTCACATACATATTACGCGTACATTTAGGCGTATTTTACATTTATTTAGTATATTATGCCACATCCATCGTTCATTACTAGGGTAGTGGGTGGTGGCCAAGTGATGAAGAGGGTTCTCTTTTAATCCATACGGTACACGAGGCGCTGATTCATACACAACCCACGTACATCGCATATACATTTATTCTTACTCCACATGCATCTATTTATATTTCACGTATGTTTGTATTTATTCCAGATCCGCTCGAACCTACTCTTCGGTCATTTCCACTCTGCCACGAGGATATGATGGTTGGCAAATGGTCACATTTAACCTGTCAAATCTGTTGTCTTGTCAATTTACATACACTGCATACCATACACTCTGATACCATATGATGCACATCGGTATTCTGTATGTGTTCAGGCGATTATATTTGCATATATTAATAACAGGACTATATCAGCCGAGTTATAACAAAAACATAGCTATGTATCAGTTGTAGAGACAAATTAAGATACGCCTCGTTGACTGTCAGTGCAGGGTAAAAATTAAGGCGTTCTAACTGCGCAACCTTGCAAATGAAATAAACAACCGCTTATAAACAAAGCGTCACCCCTGAGGAAGTTTATGTCGGAGACCTTGGAAACTTTCCACCTGACCATGACTGAGTCAGCCAATTTCTCAAGTCATCTGAAATGAAAACAAATTCCTCCGCCTTTCAATTATCAAGCATTCCTTTTTCCTTAACATGTTCCATCGCATATTGTGTTTGTGCAATGATTTTGATTACAACTGCTATATGCTGTTTAGTTGCGATGAAAAGTGCATAGATCTGGTCTAGTCACTTGTGGAAATAGAAAGTTTTCATGCCTTCTGGTTTAATTTCTGTTCAGGACTCATATTCATATGAAACGAAATAAAGAAATGAAACGGAAAGCTTGCGTGAAATGTTATAAAAAGTATTATATATGTTGACTCTGTTTTCGGTGATTTGGAAAGTTACTGAAAAGTTAACAGTTACTGAAAGGTATATTTATACAAAACTGCGCTATGTTGGGTGTAGTCTTCATTTACAGTTTTTGTTTAAGTAGATATCCATTACGCGAAGTCACTGATATCCGCATGCAATTTTTACCTCACATTTTTACACATTCTATATGTTACGCTTCACAGGGTTGAACGCTATGAATACGACGGGCCTCACAGCAGCCTCAGGCAAAATTCGAAGGTCAAAAACCGTTCACCTGGTTTAAATTATACAATGAATTGATTTTTTTATGTAAATTATCTATGTAATTTTTTTTTTAATAATTAGGCCTACATGAAATGATTTGAATTTTCCTCTTATCATTTACATAAAAGACATAGAGGATGGAGAGTAAAACCACAGCAGCGACGACATCGTGATAGTTACCAAATGGTAACACGTAACCGGTGACAGCCTCCTGTCAGTTTTTCTCAGTGTTTTTGTTCTAACTGTTTATACTGTAGTACACACTTCCTGGCAACATGGCTGAAGCTGAACTGGTAATTTATTGCATGTTACTGGTCCAGAATAACAAAAAAATGCTGTTTTGTCATCATTTAATTTACGATAACAACAGCCTAAAAGATCTATTTTGTATTTTCGATGGTTGTACACTGTTCTACTAGGAAGTCAGTCAATTTTATTGGAGGAAGAAACCGGAGTGACCAGCCTCAAAGAAGCCGTAGTCAGACTGACAGCCATCCATCCGACACAAGGCTCTCCGTGTTACAGGCAGGGATGACTTAACAAACCCTAGAGATCTTAAAGGAAAAGATCTCTGAAGATCAAAGTAGGCATCATTAAGCAGACCACTTAAACCTATGCAGAAATATATTTCATTTATTGTTTAGAGTTTTGAAAAAGATTTGAAACCGCTCAACATTTGACTTCTAAGGTGAACTTTAGAGGCCATACTATCAGAGGAACTCTGACGTCACAGGAAGTTTATTTTACTCTGATCACGACACTGAATTTTAGAATAACTCTTTTTATCCATGAGTTCTTTCCTTCTGGTGAGCATCAGGAAAATATTTGATATGACGTCAGATACGTTCTTAGATACTGTCAGTATGCTTATATATCCCACCATATTATTCACATTTCTTATGCCTTTCAACATTCTGTAAAAATTCTGAAAAAAAGTAAACGAAACTATTTTTACGCATAGTTTTCAATTGTCTGTATAATGAACCTTACTTCATAGTTATCTATTTATTTAATTTTTTTTACTCATGATGAACCTTACTTCATAGTTAACTATTTATTTAAATTTTTTACTCAACTTACTAAAATGCATTTTAAATTTGGGTTTTACGGTGAACTTTTCTGACCATTGTGATACAAAGACCAGTGACGTTGCATAATAGGCTGCTAGGAAACGAATTATTTAAGGCCAAAATTACGTCATCTATACACTCTAATTCACTCCACAACACCGTAAAGTCTGATGTTTTTTACTCAGTTGGAAAGCAGTGTTAAAATACATCGAAACATTTTCATTGACATTAATTTAAAGGCCTTTCAATTGACTAATTCTTCATTTCAGTGTTTACTTTGCATTTGGGGACTTACGTAGGATGTGCTTCATAGAAGCTGCAATCTTTTGTCAGGGAGATATTCAACTCCGAAAGAGCGTCATGCGGAGTTTTGCATTATTCATTACAGACACAGCTCTGAAGAATTTTCCTTCATGATATGAAAAATAAACTCGAGTAACATTTCGTATCTTCCCCAAAAGGGAACAAGGACACAGACCTAAAGATTATCATCTAAACATTTATCACCACTTTTAATTGCTGGATTCAGGTTTACTTCTTTAAATGCGGACGGAAACACACCACATTATAATGATTTCAGTGAGAGGGTGCCAGTAGGATACATCATTCACTCGGTCAGCACTCGAGATACGTCTAGACACACTGCAATATTGATGTCAGGAAGATCGCCTAGCCGCACTGGTTTGTTGACGTCAGGAACAACGCCAGGCTACACGGCTATATTGATGTCAGGAAGATCGCCTAGCCGCACTGGTTTGTTGACGTCAGGAACAACGCCAGACCACACTACTATATTGATGTCAGGAAGATCGCCTAGCCACACTGGTTTGTTGACGTCAGGAACATCGCCAAACCACACTGTTTTGCTGACGGCAGGAACATCGCCAAACCACACTGGAATGTTAACATTAGGAACATGACCAGGCTACACTGCTTTGTTGACGTCAGGTTCATCGCCAGGCTACACTGCCATATTGACGTCAGGAACATCGTGGGACCATATTGACGTCAGAAACATTGCCAGGCCACACTGCCATGCTGATGTCACAAATATCGCCTAGCCACATTGCCATGCTGACGTCAGGAACATCACTGCGCCACACTGCCATGCTGACGCCAGGAACTTTGCCAGGCCACACTGCCATGTTGACGTCAGTAACATCGCCGGGCCACATTGCCATGTTGACGTCTGGAACATCGCCAGGCCACACTGTCATGTTGACGTCAGGAATATCCATATGCCACCCTGCCATGTTGACGTCAGGAATATTGCCGGGGAACCATGCCATATTGATGTCAGAAACATCGCCAGACCATACGGCCATGCTGACGTCACAATCATCGCCAGGTTACACGTCAGGAACATCATCATACCACCCTGCCATGTTGACATGAGGAACATTGCCGCGCCACCATGCCTTGTTGATGTCAGAAACAACGCCAGACCATACTACTATGCTGACGTTAGGATCATCGCCAGACTACACTGCCATATTCACATCAGGAACATTGCCAGGCCATACTGTTATGTTGACATCAGGAACGTCGCCAGGCCACACCGCTATGTTGACGTCAGGAACATCGCCAGGCCACATGGCCACATTGACGTAAGAATCATCGCCAGGACAAACAGCGATGTTGACGTTAAGAACATCGAACACGACTTTTGTGAAAAGACACTTGCTTGACTGACACGACATTTGCTTGACTGACACGAGATTTGCTTGACTGATTACAAGTTCACTGTAAACTACATCAACTCAGTGTGCGGTCTTCGTCATGCTGAACACAAATTCCGACGCGGACGAATGCGACAAAGGTGATGAAATACAGTATATTCCTTTTTTTGACCCGACTCTTATTAGATTGTTATGTGGTATTTTGTTCGAACTTTAAAAAGGTTTGGTACGTTAGAAATTCCTGCGTTCTTTTAACCCACCGGCAAGTCAAAGCCTTCTGTTACCGACAAAACGCCCACTATCAATGTATTGGACTACACGTTAAGAGATTAGTGGAATTAATTAGTGACTTTTATGCATTTGGTGTTTAATTTTCGCGGAGAAATTATGTGAGATAGATTAGACTACTTGCAGCCGTACTTGTAATTTGCATTCGTAGACTCCTATACCACAGAAATTTCTGTTTCTAGCGTAATCCTCTGACGATTACTAACCGATAATGGCTCTCGACGTTGTGACAAAAACACTCAATAAATTCTCACAAATTCATCCCATTTCATGAATTTGCGCTTACACCAAGAAAAGGAAAGTCATCCATCCATCTGTGCTCGTGTAATACTTAATGAAGATAAATGGTCATACACAATCGTCGCAAAGGTTGAGGTATCGAAATACATGCTTAAAACAGGAAATAACAAAAATGGCATCCCGAGGGAGACAGTCTTCAATTCTAGTTGTCAGTATTTTAGCAGTAGCTTTTGGTCACTGATAATATTTACAGCTTCAGACAAATGCAGATCAGAAAGGGCTGTGACCAATCAACACTAATTTTTAATAAGAATGTTCCATATTTAAGCACGTGTCACTACAGTATGAATGGGATAGTTTTTTCCCAGATCTTGTAAAATCAAGAAAGGCTTGAAGAAAGATGTGCTAAAATATTTGCTTCCTTTATTATTTTCATCGTTTGCTGAAACAAAACTATGTATAGATATATCTTTTCCGTATGTATTAGCCTGGTTCTTTTACATCTAATTTTAAATAATTTCTTGCTGCTGCACTTCCAAGATACTGAAATCAAATCTTACTAGGTCGTCAGTATTAAAATGTTAAAGCCAGTTGATCTTGTAATACCTCTGGTGATGAGTACAGGATTAACTTCGGAGTATGCGAAGATCAGGCTGTAAGCGAAGCCTTTGAAGTTTGTTACATCAAAAGTGGCCTTGCAGCTGATGATATCGTCATTTATAGTTTATCGAAGGATTTAACCAATGATGAAATCCCACATCTATAGGTTTTAATTCTTCATAGTCGTTGTACAAATAATGTTTCTTAGACGCCAAAAGTGAGATAGCGTTAAATTTTGCCTTGAATTCCATGACAAGGATTTTTTTTCGTACAATAAGCGTTCAAGCGGGGAAATTTTCCTTAAAGTGGGCCTCCGTGACCGTGACGAAAGACACAGGAACTTCTCACCAGTGTGGTCGCTGTGAGTTCAAGTCCAGCTTATGCTGACGTCCTCGCCAACCGTACTTGGGGAGGTCTCTCAGCAACCTAGGAAGGGTCGTGGGTTTCTCCCGGGCTCTGCCCGGTTTCCTCCCACCATAATGCTGGCCGCCGTGGTATAAGTCAAATATTCATGAGTACGACGTAAAACTTCAATCAAATTAATACATAAATATTTTCTTTGAATATGACAGCAGTAATAATCGCGCAGTGATTAGTTGTGCCTACATAAACGCTTGATAACAGATGCAAAGTTACAGTGCTTTTCAGTTCTTTCAAAAGCTAGAATTTCATGATTACTCTGTATCTAGGCCAGCCACCCCAATGCACCCTATCAGTCGATGTTTTTTATTTATTGATTTTTTTACGTCCAGAATATTGTCAGTCACAATCAGGTTTATGTGTGGAGAAAACCCCGCTCAGGAGAAAAAGGCCT
Source organism: Liolophura sinensis (assembly GCF_032854445.1). Lineage (NCBI taxonomy): Eukaryota > Metazoa > Mollusca > Polyplacophora > Chitonida > Chitonidae > Liolophura > Liolophura sinensis. Next base: position 7,448,743 of record NC_088297.1, on the reverse strand, counting down.
CAGACAACCATCGGACCAAGCTTTGTGCTTGGCAAATCCCTTGGGTTAAGGCTAAATACAGAAGCCGTTGGAGCTGGATGCCGTGAGCAGTACTGCATTTCTTTTACCTAATTCTGCTTAAGCTCTGGTGCTAGATGTTGTCTCAGTTGTTAGTAATTAAGCATTTACATGAACAGTTGAAACAAAATCCTAATTGAGCTAAATTGATAGGAGGATGCTTTTGAATGGTAAGTATAACACTGTCGTGAATCTTTGATAGCCTAAACACTCGTCTTATAGATTTAGACTTAGTGCTAGTAGACTCTCGCATAGTGCTTTTGAATGATTATTTAATTTTTTGCGACGTTAGTCTCTGAGGAAGTTAGCAGCAGATGTCCTAACATTCTAACTTCAGAGATAACAACCTTTCATAACGGAATATGTAGGCCCAATGACCACTGGTTCAATACATGTGAATGTGGGACTGTTTAGCCGTTTGATCTGGCGAAGCCGTTTTGTAATTGCCACAAAGTAGAAAATTTTTTTTTATATCTTTTGCCAGGGCGATTTAACATTCTTTGATGGCAGAGGCGTATTGGGAATAGATCTTATTTTCCCCTGAGGTAATCTAAAGCTTAAAATATCCTCGATAATCTGCATGAAAGAGAAGCGAAATCTAATTTGACTTTCTTACCAACCAAAAGAAAAAATATTTTGTATCATCATTCATTTTCCATTAAAGGTTTTCGCATAAAAACATTGATTTATTTAATCAGGATCAATTGGAGAAAATGCTTTTTGACTTGACGCAATCAGAATTGAAATATTGATTTAAATCACATCATCATATAAGTATTTTTGTCATCTGTTTGAAGGAAAAATAAAAAATATTGGTGAAAATGAAATGTACATTTGTACATTAAAATCATTCTTCATTCCAAATGTACTTTTGTTGATCGATTGTGTTGGTGGTGTTTGCAAAATTTCTGGTTCCATGCAAGTACATGTTGTAATTCTTCTCCGGATTATATTGGGCGTGTCAAAATTACTTTTAAGCCAAGATGCTTTCAGTGTTGTAGCAGACGTGAAAGCGGATAGCGTCGTCAAATCTAAAATTACATGGATGTTACCAATGACACACACTGCCGACATGGTATTAGTGAAATACTCTTGAGTACGCCATTAAACACCAATAAACTAAATAAATAAATAATTAGAAACACCCGTGAAATAAATAAATATATTAACAACACACACAAAAATAAAAGGTGGTGGAAAAAAACACACATTCCTACAAAGTCGTTCAATTTTATTACAAGCTAATACAAGCTTATTGCAAGCTCCATATAGATGTGGACAGAGAAAAAAATCATCTGATATGTTTAAATCATTTACTCCAGCTTGTTTGGATATTCATGGAGCCAGGCATAGTGCAAATAACTGTTGCAGCATGCTTTAATTTTATCTTACTTTGTATACACACTGGTGCTCGAAAGATGTATAAATCAACCCTCACAGACTCCATTCAAACATGAAGTAACTGCGTCGCTATTAATGACGTTCCTTTTTGCACCACTTATTTTATCACTTTGAACGCTCACTCGTCGATGACAATAATGGCTTATTCCGAGTTCATTTGCCATTCAGCATTGTGGCCAGGTGGCCAGCTGTCGAAGGCTCGCTCTCCGGATATTCTGCCAGGCTCATGTACTTGGGGAAATACTACGGTTTCACTGACCGGGATCAGTTCGAATTCACACCCCCCTACACCTGTCCAAGATTATGTAAGTGTATTATTACTGTATTAGCAGTGCCCGGTAATTACTTATTATGGGCGCCCCCGTGGCCGAGGGTGTCAGCACCACAGCGAGGCGAAATGACGCATGAGCCTCTCATCAATGCCGGTGCTGAGAGCCCAAATCCAGCTCACACTGGCTGCCACTCCAGCCGTGCGTGGGAATGTCTGTCAGTAACCTGTGGATGGCCGCGGATTCCCTCCGGGTTCTGCCCTCTTTTCCCCCAACATAATGCTGGTGGCTGTCGTAATAGCGAAATATTCTTGAGTACAGCCTAAAACACCAATCAAATAAATATAGGAAATAAATTTCACAGGATTTCAAAAACTGAAACGGCCTGATGTAACTTGACGTAGGGCGAAAAGCATTCCAAACATAATATATGCTTCATCACACAAACAACAATTAAGGCGTAAGGGGCGCAACTCGTCAACTGTTGCATCGTTTATGTGTGTGTTTTAATGTTTGTATATAGGCCTAACCTTACGTTATACATAATATATCTGAATCAGTATCGATAAACCTATTTTGTGTTGATGACCTGTTGTTAGGAAGTGACGTCTTTACAGGTGGCTGTGACATGGTACACCAATGAGATTGAACCAATATGTGGTTACCATGGTAACGTATATGCTCTGCACCATGTGCATGGAAGAATTGTGGATTGTAGACTCATTAGATGCCCAAAGCGCTCTTTTTGGTCTAAAGATAACTCCTCTTCAAGGCGCGAACAGAGACAAGACTGACAAATGTATCTGAAAATTATTTTATTTATTTCCAATTTTTTTGTCATAATGCATTCAAGACAAATGAGATATCACGGTTGACCGTAACAGGACATTTATTTATTTATTGGGTTGCTGTTTATATATTTCACCTACACGACTATACGAATATTTGTTCAAACGACAGATCGCCACGATATGGCTGCAAAATTGCTGATGTCGCGTTAAGCCATAATCATTCATTCATTCAAACGATAGCGGCCAGCATTATGGTGGGAGAAAACCGGAAAAACCGACCATCCGCATGCTGCTGGCAGACATTCCCAGGTAAGATATCGCAGGAGCGGATGCCAACATGAGATGGATTTGTACTCACAGGTACCGCATTGCTGAGAGGCTTCTGGGTCATTGCGCTGACGTGCTAACACCGTAGGTCACACAGGCCCTCAGGACTTTCAACTTTTTTTGCATTGGTACACAGTATTTAATTGCTGTATTGAATGTATTTATTTTTCAAATGCGCAATAAACCAGAAGCCTCTCACCAATGCAGTCGCTGTGAGTTGAAGTCCAGCTCTTGCGGGCTTCCTCTCCGACGCGAAGATCTTTCAGCAACCAGCGGAATTCCATTGGTTCCCCAGCGCTCAGTCTTGTCCTACCATAATACTGACCGTCGTCGTATAAGTAAAATATTCTTGAGTACGGCGTAAAATACCAAATAAAAAAATCGAAATAAATATTGTCAGATGTGCAAATTTACCAAAAACAAACCTCCTGTAAGTAGAGTCGGACATAATCTTGCTAAATTACCAACATATTTACAGTTGTTTTCAGATTGTGGACTGTAGCTGCGTCATATCGAGATAACGTCCGTGGTGTTCTACAGACAGGTGGACCGGTTTTGAGTTCAACATGTATCGGCAACAACAACGGAGCAGGCGGTACATGTTCCAGATTTATTGTCGTCGTTATCACTTCGATCACGACCTTAACTGAGCTGCTTACCAGGCTACCAAAGAAGGTCAGTATATTCATTTATTTACCTGACTGGTGTTTTACGCCATACTCCAGAATATTTCACTTAAACGACGGCGGCCAGCATTATGGTTGAAGGAAACCGGACACAGCCCAGAGAAACTTACCACAGCTGGTTGGAAGGCCTTCCCACGTACGGCAGGAGAGGAACCCAACATAAGCTGGACTTGAACTCACAGCAATGGCATTGGTCAAAGACTCGTGGGTCATTGGTGAGAGGCTGGGGATGGATTTATCACATAAAGGCGCTATTTTGATGAACTGGTTTTAGGAGCTTGAATGCATGTTGAGGCGTGTCAGCTATGTAAGGCGTAATCAGGCTTTAAAGTGATATTTACCAGTTACACGTGTTCACGTGTTAGTCCTATCACTTTGAATTAAATTCACGCTGAGAAGCGGGATTTCTCATTAACTGAGCTACATACCAAAGACGACCACCATACGCTGGCATAAAGTAAACACAAGAGTTCAGGAACTCACGATACTATGTAATGACAGAATGCATGGGTTGTACCATTTGGTGGTGATTCTACTCCAATAAATCTATCCTGTCTCTTACCGTGCAACAAACAATACTTTAGTTCGTTCTCAAATTTAGAAAAGAAAACGTTACAATCGCTTGACTCTATGGACTTTTCCGGGTATTTTTAGTTGTAGAAATGTCTTGAGCAACAAGTACCAAGAGCGTCCTATGTCCTGATTTACATACACACCATCTGTACTCCCAGATGACTGCAGGGTCCGTCTCACTGCCAAGAATTAACCATATAGCGGTTTTGCCGTGCGGATTGCACTGTGGGATTGGAGGTAGATAATAAAGCACATGCGTGGATGCTCACCATGTTGAAAGATGCTCACCATGTTGAAAGATGGAAGAGTATCATGGTATCGAATATTTCAGGCACTAAAAAGTCGCCAAGTTAAAGGATTTCCTGAAAAATACGGGTTTGTCCCATTCATCGAGAAGAAAAGAAGAATTGGTAGTTTTGGTTTCTACTGGTTATTAGGAGAAATGGACTGTTATCGCGACAGGAACCGACGTCTAAAGGCACAAATTCAATGGAAGACGGGTGGTTAGCAGAGAAAACAGGCTTGAAACATTACATCAAGCTCTCTGCGGCCGGTTTATCTCAAGGCACTGGGCACGTGTAGTTTTTCCAGGTGTGTTTCAATATCTGACACGACCGATTTGTTAACCAACTTTTCCATCATGGACACTGAGTAAGTACGAGAAGAGAATTGGGCGAGTAACGGTAAATCCCCAATGGAATTCACCCTCTGAGTGTGAACCTGAAAACTTGTCATTTCTTACCACCATTCCGAGGTTCAGTTTGTAATTTTCCACCATTATGAAATTTCAAAATGCAGGACTAAACGTTTCTCAGTTTCGGAAGAGGTTAAAGCCTGTGAGATAGCGCGTGCTAATTTGAAGACCTCTCAGGAGAAAATGAAACTATTCTATGACAAGAAGGCTAAGCCAAGAAGTTTTTCTCTTGGGGATGAGGTTTTGGTTTTGTTATCCTTACCTCAGGAACTGCTAAAGCCCATGTTTCATGGACCATATCAGGTGGTAAAGAAAGTTGACGTTGTTAATTACATTATCAGCACACCTGATCACAGAAAAAATGAAAGAGTATGTCACATTAATGTTCGCGAGAAGTACAATCCCGTGACGCAAGTCAGTCAGTAGCTGTGTAGTAATTTATGTAGAAGAGAGATACATGTATTTAGTCCAAAGAGTTGGGTAGCATTCAAACCGATTCGTTAGATCCTAAGTTGGATAACTCATATGTATTGAACAATTTAGATGAAACGTTTAGACATCTTTCTAAAAATCAGAGACATTGTATTTGTAAGTTGATCGAGACTTATCCTAAGATATGTTCGAAAGTACCAGGCTGCACTATTGCTGCAGTACAAGATGTAGATGTAGGAGGAGAAGTACAGAACGGCACCCCTACAGAGTTAACACTGGTTAAAGTTCGTTAACCAGGAAATACGGTACATGTTAGACAACGAGACTGTTTAAGCCTAACCAGTGTGACTGGTTTTCACCAATTGTAGTTATCCCTAAGCCCGATGGTTCTAAGCGCCTATATGTTGATTACAGAAAGATAAAACATTATTATTAAGATTGAGAGATTGTACACAGCGCTGTTAAGGATAATATTGTGACTTACGTGCTGTTTAGAGCCCGACTGAAATTTCTTCACGTATATTTTTTGTGTATGTGCATGTATCCCTTTTAACATCATTTTGTCAGTATTTTATATATGTGTTATATTTAGTAATTGTGAAGATCACCGTACGTATGCACAATTGTCTTTTCTTTAGAAATTGTATTACACATTTTTATTTGTTTTCCCTCTGTGTACTTTATAGCCTGCGCTGTAATTCGGTCGATCATTCTCGAGGCTTCAGTGTTCAAATAAGTTGTAAATAGGATATATATTATTGTGAGATGTTATTTACTCAAGTCCATTTGACAGCAGTCATATTTACTCTCATTCAATGGGACCGGTTTTTGGTGTTCGTGTAGGACGCACAGTTACTGACCTTTCGAATCGTCCTTTGGACTCTTCCTAAGTCAATGACCTTGAAAACACGTTAGCCACATGACTTCCATAACAATCTGTGTCTGCTCATTGACAAAAAGCTATTCTTCGGCCGTGAGTACTAAAATAAAATTTATTTATTGGATTCATGTTTGAGATTCGAGCTTGAGAACATTCCACTTACACAACGGCTCCAAAGTGTATGGGCGAAGGAGATAAAAACTGGAGTGCCCGGAGCAAACCAGCTACCTGCCTTAGGCACAGAAGTCCTCTTTACCAAAAGATTTAGCTCAAGCAGCAAGAGTTAGATTCGAGTTTGCGACCTCACTCGGCATGGGCATATCCGCCATTACGATAGACACGCCTTGACCTATTAAACTGGAAAGAGTCGGTGCAAAAAACAAAACAAAAAAAAAAAAAACAAAACAAAAAAATAAAAAAACGAAAAAAAAAATGAAAAAGTAAAAACTTGAAATTTGCGATCTCACAGAAACAGTCCAATACTAATTTATTTATTCAGTCTTTCGCCATTTCGTTCAATGTGTACACGTGCTTTTAATTTCTGGACGTGTACTAATTATCATTATATTCATATTTAGATATTGTATTTTTTAGATTCATACACAATAACAGGTGTTCTCCATGCTAAGGAAACGTCGCTACATGTCGACGTGTCTGAAATAAAGAACTAAAACAATTTGCTTCACAAAACACCGAAAATAAGCTAGCATACGAACAAAAACTATTAATCGCCCTAAAAGGATAATGTGCATTTTCTGAAAATACGCATTGAGATTTAGGAAAAATAAATGTTTAGATATTTAATAATGAAACAATTATAAAGGATCACTGCAACTAAATATAGACAGGAAATCGCCCCATTTCGGTGCAGAGGTGAGGTGTAATCTTTTTCTTGCAGAAAAAACGAGGGAAACTTTCGTGAAGTATAAGCCAAACAGTGTGGAGTACAATATCAGGCAATATTTAAATAACACACTGACGCGTGAAGAAATATGTTACTGGTTATCAGCTGACTGAAGTTGAGTAAGATTTTATAGAAATTTGGTGCGACTTGACTAAAATCCAGGCATGACTAGGACTGTGTGAATACTAGTTAACCAGACAACATTAAAACGTTACCATCAAAACATTTTAAGAAGTAGAAATATGGAACATATCTTCAAACTTTTGAACTTTTACACATCATTCATACATTAATGCAAAAAGTAATCCCTGCAAATAAGTAACGCAAACTCTAAGCATGAATCTAGGCAAACGTTCGAACAGTCCGTTAGTGAACTACTCCAAGGCGCTTGTCAATCTTTCCCGAAACAAACTCTGCTCGTGAGCGTTTTGAGGCCACACAAGGAAAGTGACCCGATGCCAGAGATTCATCAACGTTCTTGGCATGTCCCTTACAGGCACTTCTTCCAACAGAACACATATTATCACGTTAGCCCGACCCTCTTGCACCGACCGCATGCCTGCCATTTCTATTTCATACTCTCCCCACGTGCTTTTGATAAAATTGTTGCTAATAACAAGAATAACTTTACGACTGCTGTTAATGGCGTCTACAATGTTCTGCTGAATCACTTCACCCACTTCAAAGTCTCTGTGATGCAGACAAAGTCGTAGTTCAGGCGCCCCCTCCTCAAGATATGGTTGTAAGGTTTCATAGACCCAGTCGTAGTCGTTATGGTTGTAACACACGAACGCATCGTAGTCATATTGTCTGGTCGGTAACATATCAGGGCTTGGTCTGCAGTTTGTGTAGAACCAGTAGTGGACGTTCCACCGATTTCTATAATAAGCCAGGATGACAAAAATCGACACGACCACAGCGAATATGGCCCCTACACCAACCTTCAGCCAGGAGCGGCTGACGCAAGAAACGGAAAAGTTTTTATACTTCTTCATGAATTTTGTTATTTGTTCCTGCTGACCATTCGTCGTTGTACACAGGAATTCCGGACCAAAATCCACGACAAGGTTTGTGTTGTTCAGCCATCGTAGGAACACCAAGTTCTCACAGTCACAGACAAAAGGGTTGGAAATCAGTTTCAGATTAAACCCGGGCCTTTGTTGCTTTTGCTTCTCCAGTTCTTCAATTTCAGACTGAGTCAGATATTCGATGACATTGCTGGACAGATCTAAGTGGACTAAATTAATTGTCTTTAATACTTCCATAGGCAGACCGGTTAGTTTGTTATTGAAGAGTATCAGAGACGATAGCTTATGGTTGGTCAGAAATAAATCCTGTGGCACGGACGTGAGTTCGTTTTCTGACAGATCCACCTCTTCCAAGCTAATCATATTTCTGAAAAGTGAACCTTTTTCAAAATGTCGCATCAGTCCGATATTAAACTTAGTCCGACGAGCAGAAAGGTGTGTCACGTTGACGAGGTTTAAAAACAGAGGAGGAGTTGCGATGGTACAGTTCCAACCTGAAATATTTAGAACTTTTAGGGCGTAAAAATCGTGTGATTCAAATTGGCAGGACATGGGCAAAAAAGAGAGGTCGACAGTGTGGAGATTCAACCTTTTCGAAGATTGGACCGAGAAGGAAAAAGAACTGTTTGTATCAAAGTTCTGTGCACTTAAAGTATCATGCGCGACCGCAGTATTAGTACTGATGTTCAGAAATTGAAGATAAGGAAAAGTTTTATCGTGCATGAGCTTACGAATTAGTCGTTGCGGATTTGTGACATGTACAGACATGTCAAAGTGACGGAGACAATCCGGCCGACTAAATGGAGCAGTTCTGGGCATGATGATATAATTTTCCGACATATCCAGCGCTGTGACGCAAATTGTGTTCAAATACCGCATGGAGAAAATGTTAAGCGAAAAATCACGTTTTCTTCTGCGTATGAAATTATTAGCGGCTTTTAAACTGAGGACTGGAATTGTTTGGTTCTGAAGTCCATGTAAGCTTTGCAGAGCCCAGTACAAACCAAGCTGCTGGTTTCCAACCAGTTCTAAGGATTCCAGTTCGTGGAAAGGTTCAAACACATCTAACTGTATTTCTTGCAAACAGGAATACGCTAGACGAAAATGTTTGATACCTATATTTCTGAATGGGGAGAATGTGGCATTGTACATTCGTTTGACACAGCACTGTTTAGCGTGCTTCCTATTGGGTAATCCCCATCCTGATGACGATATAGTCGTTAGCTTGGTAAGATTCGTGAACTCGCTTGTGAAAGAGACATAGGTGGTTAAGTCCGTATACAGTTCTCTCAGGTTGGTCAAAGCGGCTACAGCTCTAGGGAATACAGACTCACCAGTCTGTTTTATGCACTTATTCTTCTCCATGTGCAGAACTTTCAGACTTGTCAAAGGCACAAAAAGCTGAGGTGAGTACGTGTTATCGGACAAAATAACCTCGTTGGAATTGATGTTCAGGTATTCGAGACGGTGGAGATTGGCGAACGCATGACTCTGTAGCTTATTGATCTTGTTGAAAGATAAGTCCAGCCATTTTAAATAAACCAGGGTGCGAAACGTATAGCTGTAGATCTTGTGTAAATTATTAAGGCTCAGATCTAACTTTTCGGTTGTTTCCGGAAAGGTTTCGTTTGGCACTGTCTTCAGGGATTTCTCTCTGCAGTCAACAAATGTCCTTGACCTCAACTTACAAGCATTATCCTTGTGAATCAGGCTATTGGATTTTCTGGGCACGTGCACACTCCAAGACACGGCCGTGAAGAGTCCCAGAAGTAATACTACGGTCAAAGCTGTGAGATTCACCATGATGCTACTTCATATGGACCATGTCATCATTTAGGTTAACAACGGAAGCTGTGCCTGGAATAAAAAAGCGTCCAATTCAAGACAAACATTTTGAATCTTTTGGTTCGTTTTTCAGAAAATTTTAAAACCATGAAAAAATGTTCGAAAGAAAACTGATTTATCCCACATTAGCTGTATATCGCCTTGACTGTAAAATTTTTGCCATAATGTTGCTGCAAAATTCTTTTTATAATTACGTTAAATTACAGGACCTATCTTTATACTTGAAGAAAAGTACTGCTTTGCACTATGGTTAGTTACCGAAAATCCATAATATAAATATGACATATGACATTGTTAGATAACTTCTGTATATATATTGTATTCTCTCAGCATGAAATAACGTAGTTTGGTTATAGTGAGTTGCATATATGCAAGTTTTTTTTTCGATTCCTTTGAGTATGAGAGGGGTTTTCATTCAGTGAGTAAAAACTATTGGATTTAATGATTTCTTACAATATACATTGAACAAAAGTATAAACGCGCGCAGCAATTTATATTGTTTTCTCTCAGCATGAAATAACGTGTTAACTCAACAAGTATGACAAGTATTCATTGTCAGTTCCGGCTTGAATTTCCACCAGATTTTCGACACAGCAAGGTGAAATCAGTTACGCTCTTCGTGATACTAACAATGACCACACTTGGTATGGAGTGCTGTGAACTGTGATTACCGAACACTCTGTTTTCACGTTGCCATAGCTCCTTATTTAGTGCTGAGAGAAAACCAAATAAATTTGCTTCGTGCGTTTACATTTTCGTTGAGTGAATATTGACCTTACATGAGAGTTGCAAGAGACAGCCATAGAATTCAACGCTGAATCTCTCTAGTTTAAAAAGAAATTAAACTTGGACGGATTTTGATGAAATCCCTAATGTAAACTTCACATTCTTTTAAAATACAAAACAATCATTTTTTTTTTAGTATTGATGTTATACATTCTGATATTAGACGGACTGTGTGTCCTTGCTAGTATACTGAACTGAATTCAATTGCAGGTCGGCTCAGTAGCACTTCTTGATTTAGTAAGCATTTGTCATATATGTACCATACTAATACGACACAGTTAGCCACCGTGGTCAGCTCTAGTGTGATATCGGTAGATAACGTCTGTCCGAAAATTATGTACATGTACATGTACCAAATGTAGTTTTGCGTAATTTCCATCCAAGTCAGACCACACACGCTACAAACATCGCCATGTAAAGAATACTGTACCTGTTACTGAGTCCAAATACGAAGTCTCCGAGCGATTGACACAGCTGATTTTGTTTTGTACTTGTATCCACACCGGCAATTGCAAGACATCAAACTAATTCGCACACAGTCCATACAGACTGATACAGGCTGTGAATAAACAAAGGTATTAAGTTTCACTAAACTTTGTATATCATGGTCCATAAACCAGTCACTGCATGAAATCTATTTATTTGGTGTTCATGTATTTATTTATTTCACTGTTATTTAATGCCGTAATCAAATATTTTCATTTATACGGTCAATTTTAGCTTGTCTGTTCGAAGTGAGGAGAGGTATTGTGAGGGGAGTGGGGGGGGGGGGGGGTGCGGCGCTGTGGCTGTCGTTGTTGGGTTAAGCTTTTCAGAAAACTCTATAGTTGGCTATGACACATGGACTGAAGGTTACTCTCTATTTTAGCTCCCTACTCTAAGGCATGGCGTGCGAATGTACATACTCAGATGAAAAATTAAAATTTTCGGCGACAACAACGCACTATTCAGATCAACCAGGCAGCAGAAAGACCTCTCAATCTGTGTATCTTATACCTGCAAATCGCCTAAAAGAAATCCAACGGAAAATCGAGAAAAGCAAGACTTCAATTCTTTAACACACGTATAGGCCTAGATAAAAATATTTTCTTGTCTTTCTGCTAGAGCCGAGCACTTGCTTAAGGGTATTCATCGTCCTTTTGTATAACCTCCAGTTACAAATAGGCAACAAGTGTGTTACTCAACTGCACCCTTTCTGTCCAACCCAATCACCGCCACCCCAACATACGTACACACGAAAAGCTGAGAGAAGAAAACAGGAATATGCTTAATGATTCAATGTGAATTGGCAGCGGCACGTATGTATGCATGTAACACTTTAGTAAGCCTGAACATAAGGCACAAACCAGGCCGGCTTAAATCGCTAAGTGTGGGATACCACACGCAACACTGGGCTATACGGGGGCTGAATCTCTCTACTTACCACGGCTGAACGTAGTTGCGACCACAGGGCAGCGACGACAAACAGGCTTATGGTGAGAGTGTAAATGATGAATGACACAGATTTCAGCTCTATGCGGTAATGCTTACGTTAATATCTAGGTGGTCTAAATGAATCCGCAAGCAGGGCAAAGTGCCATACTCACTCAATGTTTTCCAGCCATGCCAGGCTGTGTTTGCGTAGTGTGGGTGACTGGAATGTCGTCTCTTCAACTCTCAGCAGAAATGAATGCATCGCTTCGTAGGCATGTAAGCGGGTAGACTTAATCTATAGATGTGGGGCAGGTCGAGTACGGTGTTGGCTATTACCTGTTCTGCTCCACAAGGTGTACAGTTACGGAAAGACCAAGCTCATGTAATAGTAGAGTGAGAAACATCTCAGTACTACATTGTGTATTTCTGAAATTTAATGAAATGACACTTAGCGATTACAAATAAAATGGTGTCGTTAACTCCAGATTTCCATATGTTTAATACTCATGCAGCATATCTGATGAAGGATAAACAATACTGTATGTCTATGTGTGTAGATAATTGATAGTTCAGATATAGGAGAAATATTTTGACAGAGAAAGACTTATGTGCTGAAAAACGTGTCTAACGCAGAATTTGGATAGCGACGTTTTCCTCAGAAGGTTCATTGTGGTTAAGGAATATATATTTATGTATTTATTTATTGATTTGATTTGTGTTTGAGGTCGTACTCCGTGCTATCTCAATTACTTATACGACGACGCCCAGCATTATGGTGGAACAAAATCGTGCAGAGCCCAGGTGAAACCCATGATTATCCACAAGCTGACAGACCTTCCCACGTATGACCAGATCACCCCTCGTTCACCGAGCCTTCATAAATAAGATATACACTTAGAATTCAGTTAAAGCAAGAGTGTTAAGGGTGTCGTGTTTCTCATTTGGGGCACGGTAACCTGTACACATTTAATAAGGAACGTCCATACGTTCGTCCAAGGTAGTTGAATGTCTTATGAAACAAGACCATAAACATTCTGTCTCTAAATCAGATGAGACATTCTGGTTTGCGTATCACCACACAGTTTTGTCAAGATGTTGTACGAGATGAGATTCTGATTTGTCTGACCTGACTGAGGACGAAGCCTGTGCCAAGTTAAAATCCCAGGAACTTATTAGGCCTAAAATACCCACATCCAAGAGATGGCACTCTTGCGGCACATTTATTGATAACAGGGTGTAAAGTGTCGTTTCTTCTGATATTAAGCTGGTAACCAGCCTGAAGAATGGACAGCGAGATTTGTCACCATATATTCATTGTACCTTCGTCCATTCGCTAAGAACTGTTCCATCTTTTACAGGTGGATTTCATGAGAACTTCCATTTGCTGTCAGATCATTCGACACCAGTGTATTACGTTTCACGTTCTGAGGCCTTTTGTGCGCTTAAATTTTTGTTCGACACGATCGGCTGCCATCCTTTTTGTGAAACGCGTGTCAATATCACGCGATGATTGATGTGAGAACCAGTCAGTGTCCTGAAGCTCGAGTTCTATCTCGATTTCAGTTTCTTCAGTCTAATTGGATATATAGTCCTTGTTTACGTCTAATTCTGGCCGTTCATCACCGGAATTTTTAGCCAAACTGACCACGTTTTCTAAACGTTTGCTCAGCGGACCATCGTCTATTACATGGATATAATATGTTGGCGTCTGAAACAGCGGAGGACCACACTGCTATATTGACGACACTGCCACGTTGACTTCAGGAACATCACTAGGTCACACTGACATCCTAAAGTCAGAAACATCGCCTGGCCACACAGCCACGCTGACATCAGGATCATCGGCAGAACACACTGCCATGTTGACATCAGGAACATCGCTAGGCCACACTGCTTTGCTGACGACAGCAAAAACGCCAGGTTACACTGCCATGCTGACATCAGGTTCATCAGCAGGACACATCGCCATGTTAAAGTCGGGAAAATGAGGGGACCAAACTGTTATATTGACATCAGGAACATCGCCTGGCCACACTGCTATGTTTACGTCAGGAACATCGCCAGGTCACACTGCCACGCTGACATCAGGAACATCGCAAGGTCACACTGCCACGCTGACATCAGGAACATCGCTAGGCCGCACTGCTTTGCTGACGACAGAAACATCCCCAGATCACACTGACATCCTAACGTCAGGAAGATCGCCAGGCCACACAACCACATTGACAACATGATTATCACCAGGGCACACTGCCATGTTGAAGTTAGGAACATCAGGGGACCAAACTGTTATATTGATGGAACATCGCCAGGTCACACTGCCATGCTGACATCAGGTTCATCGCCAGGGCACACAGAAATGTTGAAGTCAGGAAATTCGGGGAGCCACACTGCTATTTTGAAGTCAACACCATCGCAAGCATAAACTGTCATGTTGATGTCATGAACATCGCCAGGCCACACTGCCATGTTGACGTCAGGACCACCGCCAGGCCAAGTGCCACGTTGACGTCAGGATCATCGCCAGGCTACAGTGCTATGCTGACATCTGAAGCATCGTCAAGCCAAACTGCCACCTTGACGTCTAAAGCATCGGCAGGTTATACTGCAATGTTGTCGTCAGGAACATTGTCAGGCCAAACTGCTTTGTTGACGTCAGGAATATATCCAGGCCACACTGATATGTTGAAGTTAAGAAGATCGCCAGGCCACACTACATTGTTGCCATCAAGAACATCGCCAGGGCACACTGCCATGTGGACATTAGCAACGTCGCCTGGTCACGCTGCCATGTTTACCGGCCCGGATAGCACAGTTGGTAGAGCGTCCGCTTCGAGACCAGTAGATCCAGGATCAATCCTTGATCGAGTCACCTATGACTTTAAAAGAGGAAGTTGTAACTTCCTCGCTTGGTGTTCAGCATGAAGTGGATAGTGCAACGACTGGTTGACCCGTATCAGTATAATAGCTCGGGCGGGGCAGCTTACTTGCCTTTGGTAAGTCGTCTCAGTGAAGCAGCACTAAATAAAAGAGTGGTGGAAATCCGTCCTGCAACAAGGAGGCACATTACACGTACATGCACCCTAATGATTCCTTTGTCGTCATATGACTGAAAAATTGTTGAGTACGACGTTAAACCCTAAGCACTCACTCACCCACTGCCATGTTAACGTCAGGAGCATTATCGGACTACACTGTCAGGAACATCTCCAAGAACCTCGCCAAACCAAACATCGCCAGACCCCACTGTTATACTGGCGTCAGGAACATCGCCTGGCCATGTTGACATCAGAAACATCGCTAGGTCACACTGACATCTTAACGTCAGGAAAATTGTCAGGCCACACAGCGACGTTGACGTCGGAAAGATCACCTGGCGACACTCTCTTGTTGACGTTAGGATCACAACAAGGCCAGACTCCCATGGTGACGTTAGGACATTCGCCAGGGCAAACTACTTTGCTAACGTGTGGAAAATGTACAGGCCACACTGCTATGTTGACAATAACAAGATTGCCACCATACATTGCCATGTTGACGTCAAGAACATCGCCAGGCCATAATGTTCCGTTGAGGTCAGGAATATCGCCAGGTTACACGGTTTTGTTGACGTCAGGAACATCTCTAGGCCACACCTAATAGTTAGGATCGTCGCCAGGCCATACTGCCATTTTGACGTCAGAAGCTCTGACCTACAACAGTGCTATGGTACGTCAGGAACATCTCCAGGGCACACTTCTATGTTGATGTCAAGAACATCGCCAGGCCATATTTTTCTGTTTACGCCAAGAACATCGCCAGGTTAGAAAGCTTTGTTGACGTCAGGAACATCGCCTGGCCACCCTGCCATGTTGACGTAAGGAACATTGCCAAATAACACAAGCATATTGAAGTTAGAAACATCGCCAAGACACACTGCCATGTTGATGTCACGAACATTGCCTGGCCACATTGTTATGTTGACGTCAGGGACATGACTAGGCCACACTGCCATGTTGACGTTAGGATTATCGTCAGTCCCAGTGCCACGTTAACGTCAAGCACATCGCTAGGCCAAACTGCTATACCGAAGTCAAGAACATCGCCATGCCACAAAGCCACGTTGACATCAGCATAATCGCCAGGGCACACGGCCATGTTAAAGTTATAAACATCGGGGGACAACACTGTTATATTGACGCTAGGAACATCGTTAGGCCCTACTGCTATGTTGACGTCAGGAACATCGCCAGACAACACAAGCATACTGAAGTTAGAAACATCGCCAGGTCACTCTGCCATGTTAATGACAGGAACATCGCCTGGCCACACTGCCATGTTGACGTTAGGATTATCGCCAGTCGAAGTGACATGTTAACGTCAGGCACATCGCTATTCCTAACTGCTATGCTGAAGCCAGGAACATCGCCATGTCACACTGCCATGTTAACGTTAATAACATCGCCATGCCACAAAGCCACGTTGACATCAGCATCATCGCCAGTGCACATTGCCATGTTGAAAGCAGAAATATCTGGGGACCACACTGTTATATTGACGTCAAGAACATCGCCAGGCCACTCTGCTATGTTGAAGTTAGGTACATCACCAGGCAACACTGCCATGTTGACGTCAGGAACATCGCCAAACTACAAAGGCATATTGGAGTTAGATACATGTCCAGCACACACTGCCATGTCGATGTCAGGCACATCGCCAGGCCACACTGTTATGTTGGCCTCATGGAAATGACCAGGCCACACTGCCCTGCTAACGTCAACATCTTCACAGGACCAAACCAAGACGTTGACGTCAGGAACATCTCCATGTAACTCTGCTATGGTGACGTTAGGAAGATCACATCGCCATACAGTCATCTTGACCTGAAGAACATTGCCAGTTCATAATATTACGTTGACGTCGGGAAAATGTCAGATACATCGCTAGGCCACACTGCTATGCTGACATCAGGAACATGTCCTGGTTACACTGAGAGGCTAACGTCAGGAACATCACCAGGCCACACAGCAATTTTGACATCAGGATCTTTGCCAGGGCACACTGCCATGTAGACGTCAGGAACACGGGGGACTAAACTGTTGTATTAATGTCAGAAACATCGTTTGGCCACATTGGTATGTTGGCGTCAGGAACATTGCCGGGCCAAGAACAGGTAAATATTAGTATATCACATAATCTGTGATAAACGCAAAATTAAGGACAGAATTTAAATGGCTGCCTGTGTCCAATGGTCCTGTGAGCACGCATGGTATTAGATTCGACATTTCTTATGTTACCACAGGATATTACATTGCTGTCCATGTACTCCTTATAGCTATCCTATAGAAAGATCTGTGGCCGTCTAACAGCTGGCAGGTAGCCTCTGGAACGTGTACATAACCCATTGCTTTCCACATAGCAAACACTTGAGCTTGCTGTTGAGTTATGGAGGAAACTTCCATTTTACCCCAGTTTTTCTTTGTCGCATAGTCATTTATGTCTTACAACAGAACATCTTGAAGTAAATACAGCTTATCCTCGTTCTTGCAAGATTGTAAGTAGGAAGTGTGACGTTGCTGATACATGCAGCAGAGCATTGTGGACATCCACAAGTATGTAGTTGTAAACAATTCATTCTGACTTTGATGACACGATATTTGCTTGACTGACACAAGGTTTGCTCGACTGATAACAAGTTCACATTAAACGACGTCAGCTCCGTGTGCGGTCTTCGTATTGCTGAACACAAATTCCAGCGCGGACGAATGAGACAAAGGTGATAAAATACAGTATGTTCATTTCTATTTGCTTCGATTCTTATTAGATTGTTTTGTAGTATTTTCTTCGAACTTTAAAAAGCTTTGATAGGTTAGAAATTCCTGCGCTCTTTTAGCCAACCGGCAAGTCAAAGCCTTCTGGTACACCTACTGTCAACATATCGGACTATACGTTAAAAGATTAGTGGAATTAATTACTGACTTCCATGAATTCGGTGTTTAATTTTCGCGGGGAAACGATGCAAGGTAGATTTGGCTACTTGACAGCCGTACTTTTCTGAAACAGAAATTTCTGTTTCTAGCGTAATCGTCTGACGATTATTGACCGATAATGGCTCACGACGTTGTGACAAAAACACTCAATAAATTCTCACAAATTCATCCCATTTGATAAATTTGCGCCTACACCACGAAAATGAAAGTCATCCATCCATCTTTTCCTCATGTAAGACTTAATGAAGACAAATGGTCAGACACAATCGTCACAAAGGTTGAGGTATCGAAATACATGCTTAAAACAGGAAATAACAAAAATGGCATCCCGAGGGAGACAGTCTTCAATTCTAGTTGTCAGTATTTTAGCAGTAGCTTTTGGTCACTGATAATATTTACAGCTTCAGACAAATGCAGATCAGAAAGGGTTGTGACCAATCAGCACTAATTTTAGTAAGAATGTTCCATATTTAAGCCCGTGCCACTACAGTATGAATGGGATAATTTTTTCCCAAGTTTTGTAAAAGCAGAAAAGGCCTGAAAAAAGATGTGCTAAATGATTTGCTTCCTTTATTATTTTCGTCGTAAAATGATTCTTCACAGTGGTTGTACAAGTAATGTTCCTTAGATGCCAAAAGTGAAATTCCGTTAAATTCTACCATGAATTCCATGGCAATGGGTTTTTTCGTAGAATAAGCGTCCAAGCGTAGACATTTTTTGAAAGTGGGCCTCCGTGAGCGTGACCGAAGAAACAGGAACTTCTCACCAGTGTGGTCGATGTGAGTTCAAGTCCAGCTTACGCTGATTACCTCCCCGGGCGCACTTGGGAAGGTCTCTCAGCAACCTAGGGACGGTCGTGGGCTCTGCCCGGTTTCCTCCCACCATAATGCTGGCCGCCGTTGTATAAGTCAACTATTCATGAGTACGACGTAAAACTTCAATCAAATAAATATATAAATATTTTCTTTGAATATGACAGCAGTATTAATCCCGCAGTGATTAGTTGTGTGTACATAAACGCTTGATAACAGAGGCAAAGTTACAGTGCTTTTCAGTTCTTTCAGAATCTTCCAATTTCATGATTACTCTGTATCTAGGCCAGCCACCCCAATGCACCCTATCAATCGATGTTTTTTATTTTTTGATTTGTTTACGTCCAGAACATTGTCAGTCATAATCAGGTTTATGTGTGGAGAAAGCCCCGCTCAGGAGAAAAAGACCTGACAACCATCGGACCAAGCCTTGTGTTTGGCAAATTCCTTGCTGTAAGGCTAAATACAGAAGCCGTTGGAGCTGGATGCCGTGAGCAGTACTGCATTTCTACCTATTTCTGCTTAAACTCTGGTGCTAGATGTGGTCTCAGTTGTTAGTAATTGAGCATTTATATGAACAGTTGAAACAAAATCCTTATTGAGCTAAATTGATAGGAGGATGCGTTTGAATGGTAAGTATCTCACTGTCGTCACTCTACGCTGTGGACTTTGATATCCTAAACCCTCACCTTATAGATTTAGATTTAGTGCTAGAAGACTCTCGCATAGTGCTTTTGAAAGATTATTTAAATATTTTCGACGTCAGTCTCTGAGGAAGTTAGCAGGCAGATGTCCTAACATTTTAACTTCAGAGATAACAACCTTTCATAACGGAATATGTAGACCCAATGACCACTGGTTCAATACATGTGAATGTGGGACTGCTTAGCCGTTTGATCTGGCGAAGCCGTTTTGTAATTGCCACAAAGTAGAAAATTTTTTTTTATATCTTTTGCCAGGGCGATTTAACATTCTTTGATGGCAGAGGCGTATTAGGAATAGATCTTATTTTCCCCTGAGGTGATCTAAAGCTTAAAATACTCTTGATAATCTGCATGAAAGAGAAGCTTGATCTAATTTGACTTTCTTACCAACCAAAGAAAAAATATTTTGTATCATCGTTCATTTTCCATTAAAGGTTTCCACACAAAAACATTGATTTATTTAAGCAGGATCAATTGGAGAAAATGTTTTTTGACTTGACGCAACCAGAATTGAAATACTGATTTAAGTCACATCATCATATAGGTATTTTTGTCATCTGTTTGAAGGAAAAATGAAAAAAAATATTGGTGAAAATGAAATGTACATTTGTACATTAAAATCATTCTTCATGCCAAATGTACTTTTGTTGATCGATTGTGTTGGTGGTGTTTGCAAAATTTCTGGTTCCATGCAAGTACATGTTGTAATTCTTCTCCGGATTATATTGGGCGTGTCAAAATTAGTTTTAAGCCAAGATGCTTTCAGTGTTGTAGCAGACGTGAAAGCGAATAGCGTCGTCAAATCTAAAATTACACGGATGTTACCAATGACACACACTGCCGACATGGTATTAGTGAAATACTCTTGAATACGCCATAAAACACCAATAAACTAAATAAATAAATAATTAAAAACACCCGTCAAATAAATAAATATATTAATAACACACAAAAAAGAAATAAAATGTGGTGGAAAAAGCACACATTTCTACAAAGTTGTTCAATTTTATTACAAGCTAATACAAGCTTATTACAAGCTCCATATAGATGTGGACAGAGAAAAAGTCATCTGATATGTTCAAATCATTTACCCCAGCTTGTTTGGATATTCATGGAGCCAGGCATAGTGCAAATAACTGTTGCAGCATGCTTTAATTTTATCTTCTTTTGTATACACACTGGTGCCCGGAAGAGCTATAAATCAAACCTCACAGACTCCATTTAAACATGAAGTAACTGCGTCGCTATTAATGATGTTCCTTTTTGCACCACTTATTTTATCACTTTGAACGCTCACTCGTCGATGGCAATAATGACTTATTCCGAGTTCATTTGCCATTCAGCATTGTGGCCAGGTGGCCAGCAGTCGAAGGCTCGCTCTCCGGATATTCTGCCAGGCTCATGTACTTGGGGAAATACTACGGTTTCACTGAACGGGATCAGTTGGAATTCGTACACCCCTACACCTTTCCAAGATTATGTAAGTGTATTATTACTGTATTATGAGTGCCGGTAATTACTTGTTATGGGCGCCCCCGTGGCCGAGGGTGTCAGCACCCCAGCGAGGCGCAATGACGCATGGGCCCCTCATCAATGCCGGTGCTGTGAGCCCAAACCCAGCTCACACTGGTTGCCACTCCGGCCGTGCGTGGGAATGTCTGGCAGTAACCTGCGGATGGCCGCGGATTCCCTGCGGGTTCTGCCCTCTTTTCCCCCAACATAATGCTGGCGGCTGTCGTATAAGCGAAATATTCTTGAGTAGAGCCTAAAACACCATTCAAATAAATAAAGAAAATAAATTACTTGTTAATGTAAACGTACTCACATGGGCTAGAAACATATATTAAACATTTAAACACTTTACAAGTGTTATATAACTAATGTAAGAGAGTAATTTAACGGTCAAGCAATCGTTAATTAGTAATGAGAAATGGGCTACATCTGTCAGTCAATTTACCCAATCAAATTTACACTGATTTTACCCTCAAGAATTACTCATAATGTGATCAATAATTTCCACATAAGATTGTGATCGGTCAGCTTATTCCTTAATTATATTTAATAACAGTTGCTAAGTTTATTTATTTATGCATTCATTTGCTCTTTATGTTATTCTCCAAAATTTTGCTTTAAAGACTATGTTGACTGTGGATAGAAAGATAAAATTTAAAAAGAAATGGCTATTTGTCTGAACAAGATCCTTACAGCAGCTCTCCAAACGTTCAAGGCGGCACATTTTACAGGATTTCAAAAACTGGAACACGGCCTGATGTAACTTGACGTAGCGCGAAAAGCATTCCAAACATAATATATGCTTTATCACACAAACAACAATTAAGGCGTAAGGGGCGCAACTCGTCAACTGTTGCATCGTTTATGTGTTTTATTTAATGTTTGTATATATCCTCACGTTATACATAATATATCTGAATCAGTATCGATAAACCTATTTTGTGTTGGTAACCTGTTGTTAGGAAGTGACTTCTTTGCAGGTGGCTGTGCCATGGTATACCAATGAGATTGAACCAATATGTGGTTACCATGGTAACGTATATGCCCTGCACCATGTGCATGGAAGAATTGTGGATTGTGGACTCATTAGATGCCCAAAGCGCTCTTTTTGGTCTACAGATAACTTCTCTTCAATGCGCGGACAAATGTATCAGAAAATCATTTTATTTATTTCCAATTATTTTGTCATAATGCATTCAAGACAAATGAGATATCACTGTTGACCGTAACAGGACATTTATTTATTTATTTGGTTGCCGTTTATATATTTCACCTATGCTGCTATACGAATATTTATTCAAACGACAGATCGCCACGATATGGCTGCAAAATTGCTGATGTGGCGTTAAACCATAATCATTCATTCATTCAAACGATAGCGGCCAGCATTATGGTGGGAGAAAACCGGAAAGAGCCCGGGAGAATCCCACGACCACCCGCATGTTGCTGGGAGACATTCCCAGGTAACATATCGCAGGAGAGGATGCCACCATGAGATGGATTTGTACTCACAGGTACCGCATTGCTGAGAGGCTCCTGGGTCATTGCGCCGCGCTGACGTGCTAACACCGTAGGTCACGCAGGCCCTCAGGACTTTCAACTTTTTTTGCACTGGTACACAGTATTTAACTGCTTTATTGAATGTATTTATTTTTCAAATGCGCAATAAACCAGGAGCCTCTCATCAATGCAGTCGCTGTGAGCTGAAGTCCAGCTCTATCGGGCTTCCTCTCCGAACGCACCTGCGAAGATCTTGTCCTACCATAATACTGACCGTCGTCGTATAAGTAAAATATTCTTGAGTACGGCGTAAAATACCAACCAAATAAATCAAAATAAATATTGTCAGATGTGCAAATTTACCAAAAACAAACCTTCTGTAAGTAGTTGAGTCGGACTTAATCTGGCTAAATTACCAACATATTTACAGTTGTTTTCACATTGTGGACTGTAGCTGGGTCATATCGAGTTAACGTCCGTGGTGTTCTACAGACAGGTGGACCAGTTTTGAGTTTAACATGTATCGGCAACAGCAGCGGAGCAGGCGCTACATGTTCCAGATTTATTGTCGTCGTTATCACTTCGATCACAACCTTAACTGAGCTGCTTACCAGGCTACCAAAGAAGGTTAGTATATTCATTTATTTACCTGACTGGTGTTTTACGCCATACTCCAGAATATTTCACTTAAACAACGGCAGCCAGCATTATGGTTGAAGGAAACCGGACAGAGCCCGGAGAAACGTACGACCAGCCACAGCTGGTTGGAAGGCCTTCCCACGTACGGCAGGAGAGGAAGCCAACATAAGCTGGGCTTGAACTCACAGCAATGGCATTGGTCAAAGACTCCTGGGTCATTGGTGAGAGGGTGGGGATGGATTTATCACATAAAGGCACTATTTTGATGAACTGGTTTTAGGAGCTTGAATGCAAATTGAGGCGTGCCAGCTATGTAAGGGGTAATCAGGCTTTAAAGTGATATTTACCCGTTACACGTGTTCACGTGCTAGTCCTATCACTTTGAATTAAATTCACGCTGAGAAGCGGGATTTCTCATTAACTGAGCTACATACCAAAGACGACCACCATACGCTGGCATAAAGTAAACACAAGAGTTCAGGAACTCACGATACTATGTAATGACAGAATGCATGGGTTGTACCATTTGGTGGTGATCCTACTCCAATAAATCTATCCTGTCTCTTACCGTGCAACACACAAGGCTTTAGTTCGTTCTCAAATTTAGAAAAGAAAACGTTACAATCGCTTGACTGTATGGACTTTTCCGGGTATTTTTAGTTGTAGAAATGTCTTGAACAACAAGTACCAAGAGCGTCCTATGTCCTTATTTACATACACACCATTTGTACTCCCAGATGACTGCCTGTTCCGTCTCACTATCAAGAATTAACCATATAGCGGTTTTGCCGTGCGGATTGCACTGTGGGATTGGAGGTAGATAATAAAGCACATGCGTGGATGCTCACCATGTTGAAAGATGCTCACCATGTTGAAAGATGGAAGAGTGTCATGGTATCGAATATTTCAGGCACTAAACAGTCGCCAAGTTAGGGGATTTCCTGAAAAATACGGGTTTGTCCCATTCATCCAGAAGAAAAGAAGAATTGGTAGTTTTGGTTTTTACTGGTTATTAGGAGAAAAGGACTGTTATCGCGACAGGAACCGACGTCTAAAGGCACAAATTCGATGGAAGACGGGTGGTTAGCAGAGAAAACAGGCTTGAAACATTACATCAAGCTCTCTGCGGCCGGTTTATCTCAAGGCACTGGGCACGTGTAGTTATTTATCTACCCAAGATCTTAGATGTTGACATGCGCACTCGAAACCGCTGTATGGCTTATTCACATCGTTTTCTATGGGAGGTAAATTTCACTATTATTTGACAACTGTCTTTTGCGGTAAAATGAGAGCGAGAAATGTAGATTATCGACACAGCAACATTTATGACAAGCGCTAGATTCAAAATACCATAGTCTGTAGACTAACCTTTATGTATATTGAGACAATTCATTCTTAGGCCACCTATGGGGCTATACTGTTCCGCCTTGTCCATCAAAAGTACATATTCTCTTTTCAGTTCTGCCATGTCAGTATCATATTTACATAGTCAGAATGGGTCAGAATTACACCCGTAAGACTTTTCACTTCCGACTGATATTCCTCCTAAAGTTTGTCTTTTTTGTTAAGTTTTCGAATTACACATCTCAAATCAGCAGACAACCTTACCTTCATGACTAGGGAAGAATGGTGGCATGGGGGGATTTTTCCAGTTGTGTTTCAATACCTGACACGACCGATTTGTTGATCAGCTTTTCCATCATGGACACTGAGTAAGTACGAGAAGAGAACTGGGTGCGTAACTGTAAATCCCCAATGGAATTCACCCTTTGAGTTTGAACCTGAAAACTTTTCATTTCTTACCACCAGACCGACGTTCAGTTTGTAATTTTCCGCCATCATGAAATTTCAAAATGCAGGACTAAATGTTTCCCACTTTCGGAACAGATTACATAAAGCCTGTGAGATAGTTTGTGCTAATTTGAAGACCTCTCAGGAGAAAATGAAACTATTCTCTGACAAGAAGGCTAAGCCAAGAAGTTTTTCTCCTGGAGATCAGATTCTGGTTTTGTTTTCCTTACCTCAGGAACTGCTAAAAGCCATGTTTCATGGACCATATTAGGTGGTAAAATAAGTTAACGATGTTAATTACATTATAAGCACACCTGATCATAGAAAACCTGAAAGAGTATGTCACATTAATGTTCCCGAGAAGTACAATTCCCGTGACGCAAGTCAGTCAGTAGCTGTGTAGTGATTTATGTAGAAGAGAGATATATGGACTTAGTCCAAAGAGTTGTGGAGCATTCAAACTGATTCGTTAGATCCTAAGTTGGATAACTCATTTGTATTGAACAATTTAGATGAAGCGTTTAGACAACTTTCTAAAAATCAGAGACATTGTATTTGTAAGTTGATCGAGACTTATCCTAAGATATGTTCGAATGTACCAGGCTGCACTGATGCTGCAGTACATGATGTAGATGTAGGAGGGAATGTACAGAACGGCACCCCTACAGAGTTAACACTGGTTAAAGTTCGTTAACCAGGAAATACGGTACATGTTAGACAACGAGACTGTTTAAGCCTAAGCAGTGTGACTGGTTTTCACCTATTGTAGTTATCCCTAAAGCCATCGGGCTAAATCTCTAAGCCCAATGGTTCTAAGCGCCTATATGTGGATTACAGAATGATAAAAGATTATTAATAACATTGAAAGACTGTACACAGCGCTGTTAAGGATAATATTGTGGCTTACGTGCTGTTCAGAGCCCGATTGAAATTTGTACATGTATATTTTTTATGTATGTGCATGTATCCCTTATAACATCATTTTGTCATTATTGTATATATGTGTTATATTTAGTAATTGTGAAGATCACCGTACTTATGCAGGGTTATCTTTTCTTTAGACATTGTATTACAAATTTTTATTTTTTATTTTTCAGCGTCAGATCTACATGTTTTCCCTCTGTGTACCTTATAGCCTGCGCTGTATTTCGGTCGATCATTTTCGAGGCTTCGGTGTTCAAATAAGTTGTAAATAGGATATATATATATATATATATATATATATATATATATATATATATATATATATATATATATATATATATATATATATATATATATATTGTGAGCAGTTATTTACTCAAGTCCATTTGAGAGCAGTCACATTTACTCTCATTTAATGTGACGGGTTTTGCTCGGTTTGCTCTGGTGTTCGTGTAGGGTGCACAGTTACTGACCTTTCGAATCGTCCTTTTGACTCTTCCTCCGTCAATGACCTTGAAAACACGTTAGCCACATGACTTAAGTAACAATCTGTGTCTGCTCATTGACAATAAACTATTCTTCGGCCGTGGGTACAAAAATATAATGTATTTATTGGATTCATGTTTGAGATTCGTGCTTGAGAACATTCCACTTACACAACGGCTCCAAGGTGTATGGGCGAAGGGGATAAAAACTGGAGTGCTCGGAGCAAACCAGCTACCTGCTTTAGGCACAGAACAGTCCTCTTTACCAAAAGATTTAGCTCACACAGCAAGAGTTTGATTCGAGTCTGCGATCTCACTCGTCTTGGGCCCATCCGCTATTACGATAGACACGCCTTGACCTATTAAACTGAAAAGAGTCGGTGCAAAAAAAAATGAACAACAACAAAAAAATGAATAGAAAAAAAAGAAAAACCGGGAAAATTCAAATCGCACAGAAACAGGCCAATACTAATTTATTTATTCAATCTTTTTCCATTTCGTTCAATGTGTACATGTGCTTTTAAATTTTGGACGTGAATTAATATTTATTAAGTTAACAAGCACAAAGATTCACACACAATAACAGGTGTTCTCCAGACTAAGGAAACGTCACTACATGTCGACGTGTCTGAAATAAAGAACTAAAACAATTTGCTTCACAAAACACCGAAAATAAGCTAGCACACGAACAAAAACTATTAATTGCCTTCAAAGGATAATGTGCATTTTCTGAAAATACGCATTGAGATTTAGGAAAAATAAATGTTTAGATATTTAATAATGAAACAATTATAAAGGATCACTGCAACTAAATATAGACAGGAAATCGTCCCATTTCGGTACAGAGGTGAGGTGTAATCTTTTTCTTGCAGAAAAAACGAGGAAAACTTTCGTGAATCTGAAGTATAAGCCAAACAGTCTGAAGAACAATATCAGGCAATATTTAAATAACACACTGACGCGTGAAGAAATATGTTACCGGTTATCAGCTGACTGAAGTTGAGTAAGATTTTATAGAAATTTGGTGCGACTTGACTAAAATCCAGGCATGACTAGGACTGTGTGAATACTAGTTAACCAGAAAACATTAAAACGTTACCATCAAAACATTTTAAGATGTAAAAATATCTTCAAACTTTTGAACTTTTACACATCATTCATACATTAATGCAAAAAGTAATCCCTGCAAATAAGTAACGTAAACTCTAAGCATGAATCTAAGCAAACGTTCGAACAGTCCGTTAGTGAACTACTCCAAGGCGCTTGTCAATCTTTCCCAAAACAAATTCTGCTCGTGAGCGTTTTGAGGCCACACAAGGAAAGTGACCCGATGCCAGAGATTCATCAACGTTCTTGGCATGTCCCTTACAGGCACTTCTTCCAACAGAACACATATTATCACGTTAGCCCGACCCTCTTGCACCGACCGCATGCCTGCCATTTCTATTTCATACTCTCCCCACGTGCTTTTGATAAAATTGTTGCTAATAACAAGAATAACTTTACGACTGCTGTTAATGGCGTCTACGATGTTCTGCTGAATCACTTCACCCACTTCAAAGTCTCTGTGATGCAGACAAAGTCGTAGTTCAGGCGCCCCCTCCTCAAGATATGGTTGTAAGGTTTCGTAGACCCAGTCGTAGTCGTTATGGTTGTAACACACGAACGCATCGTAGTCATATTGTCTGGTCGGTAACATATCCGGGTTTGGTCTGCAGTTTGTGTAGAACCAGTAGTGGACGTTCCACCGATTTCTATAATAAGCTAGGATGACAAAAATCAACACGACCACAGCGAATATGGCCCCTACACCAACCTTCAGCCATGAGAGGCTGACGCAAGAAACAGAAAAGTCTTTATACTTCTTCATAAATTTTGTTATTTGTTCCTGCTGACCATTCGTCGTTGTACACAGGAATTCCGGACCAAAATCCACGACAAGGTTTGTGTTGTTCAGCCATCGTAGGAACACCAAGTTCTCACAGTCACAGACGAAAGGGTTGGAAATCAGTTTCAAATTAAACCCGGGCCTTTGTTGCTTTTGCTTCTCTAGTTCTTCAATTTCAGACTGAGTCAGATATTCGATGACATTGCTAGACAAATCTAAGTGGACTAAGTTGGTTGTCTTTAATACTTCCATAGGCAGACCGGTTAGTTTGTTATTGAAGAGTATCAGAGACGATAGTCTATGGTTGGTCAGAAATAAATCCTGTGGCACGGACGTGAGTTCGTTTTCTGACAGATCCACCTCTTGCAAGCTAACCATATTTCTGAAAAGAGAGCCCTTTTTAAAATGTCGCATCAGTCCGATATTAAACTTAGCCCGACGAGCAGAAAGGTGTGTCACGTTGACGAGGTTTAAAAACAGAGGAGGAGTTGCGATGGTACAGTTCCAACCTGAAATATTTAGAACACTTAGGGCGTGAAAATCTTGAGATTCAAATTGGCAGGACATGGGCAAAAAAGAGAGGTCGACAGTGTGGAGATTCAACCTTTTCGAAGAATGGACCGAGACGGAAAAAGAACTGTTTGTATCAAAGTTCTGTGCACTTACAGTATCGTGCGCGACCGCAGTATTAGTACTGATGTTCAGAAATTGAAGATTAGGAAAAGTTTTATCGTGCATGAGCTTAAGAATTAGTAGTTGCGGATCAGTGATATGTACAGACATGTCAAAGTGACGGAGACAATCCGGCCGACTAAACTGAACACTTCTGGGCATGAAGATATAGTTTTCCGACATATCCAGCGCTGTGACGCAAATTGTGTTCAAATACCGCGTGGAGAAATTGTTAGGCGAAAAATCACGTTTTCTTCTGCGTATGAAATTATTAGCGGCTTTTAAGCTGAGGACTGGAATGGTCTGGTTCTGAAGTCCATGTAAGCTTTGCAGAGCCCAGTACAAACCAAGCTGTTGGTTTCCAACCAGTTCTAAGGATTCCAGTTCGTGGAAGGGTTCAAACACATCTAACTGTATTTCTTTCAAACAGGAATACGCTAGACGAAAATGTTTGATACCTATATTTCTGAATGGGGAGAATGTGGCATTGTACATTCGTTTGACACAGCACTGTTTAGCGTGCTTCCTATTGGGTAATCCCCATCCTGATGACGATATAGTCGTTAGCTTGGTAAGATTCGTGAACTCGCTGGTGAAAGAGACATAGGTGGTTAAGTCCGTATACAGTTCTCTCAGGTTGGTCAAAGCGGCTACAGCTCTAGGGAATACAGACTCACCAGTCTGTTTTATGCACTTATTCTCCTCCATGTGCAGAACTTTCAGACTTGTCAAAGGCACAAAAAGCTGAGGTGAGTACGTGTTATCAGACAAAACAATCTCGTTGGAATTGATGTTCAGGTATTCGAGACGGCGGAGATTGGCGAACGCATGACTCTGTAGCATATTGATTTTGTTGAAAGATAAGTCCAGCCATTTTAAATAAACCAGGGTGCGAAACGTATAGCTGTAGATCTTGTGTAAATCGTTAAGGCTCAGATCTAACTTTTCGGTTGTTTCCGGAAAGGTTTCGTTTGGCACTGTCTTCAGGGATTTCTCTCTGCAGTCAACAAATGTCCTTGACCTCAACTTACAAGCATTATCCTTGTGAATCAGGCTATTGGATTTTCTGGGCACGTGCACACTCCAAGACACGACCGTGAAGAGTCCCAGAAGTAATACTACGGTCAAAACTGTGAGATTCACCATGATGCTACTTCATATGGACCATGTCATCATTTAGGTTAACAACGGAAGCTGTGCCTGGAATAAAAAAAAACGTCCAATTCAAGACAAACATTTCGCGTATTGTGTACAATCAATGCTTCGTTTCATGAAAACATGTTCAAAAGACGACTGATTCATCCCGCATTAGCAGTATATGGCCTAGACAGTTAATTGTTTGCTATAACGTTGCCGAAAAATTCGGCTAATAATTACATTGAATTACAGGACGTATCTTTGTACACTTATTATATTATTTGCAGAAAAGTACTGCTTTGCACTGTGGTTAGTTACTGAAAATTGATAACTAGAGCAAATAGCTGTAATTCTTTAACGATGGGTTAATGACCTTTAACCCACACCAAACGTTTCAATGTTGTACACTCGTAGTTTGGTTATAGTGAGTTGCATATATGCAAGTTTTTTTCGATTCCTTTGAGTATAAGAAATGTTTTCATTCAGTGAGTAAAAACTATTGGATTTAATTATTTCTTACAATATACACTCAACAAAAATATAAACATACGTAGCAAATATATATTGTATTCTCCCAGTATTAAATAACGTGTAAACTCAACAACTATGGCAAGTATTCGTTGTCAACTCCAGCTTCAATTTCAACCACATTTTCGATATGGCAACGTGAAAACAGTTTACACTCTTCGTGATGCTAACAATGACCACTTTTGGTACTGAATGTTGTGAACTGAGTTTACCGACCACTCTGTTTTCGCGTTGCCATAGCTCCTTATTTAATACTGAGACAAAACAAGACACAATTGTTTCGTGCGTTTACACTTTTGTTGAGAAAATGTTGATCTCACATGGGAGTTACAAGAGACAGCCATAGAATTCAACACTCCAAATATCCAAATTTTAAAACGAAATTAAACTTGGAGAGATTTTGATGAGATCTCTAGTGTAAACTTCACATTCTTTTAAGATACTAAAATATTATCTTTTTAATATTGATGTTACGCCTTCTGATATTAGAGGGCTCTGTATTCTTGCTAGTATACTGAATAGAATTCAATTGCAGCGCGGCTCAATGACCCAAACTCCTCTCATCAGTGCAATCACTTTCATTTCATATTCTGCTCATGCTGTCTTCTTAACCGACCGATCCTGGGAATGTCCGCAACAACCTGCGGGTGGTCGAGACTTTGCGCCGGGCTTTGACCAGTTCCCTCTCAACATAATGCTGCCTGACGCCGCGTACATGAAATACTCTTGAGCACGGTGTAAAACACCAAGGAAATAAACAAATCAGATCAATAGATTTTCCGTTACACAAAGCAGTCCCAACAGTAACATCATCATTAAAACTAAGTTGTTTACAGTATAGATTACTTTGACAAACTCACCCAATCTTTGATTTTTAAGCTGTTTTATTGCTTTTATCGCCATACTAATTGCACCTTCATCTCCCCTGGTCTTGTCAGTAGTCTTTTCAATTCACAGGATTTTCTACTGTCCTTCAGTCGACAAAAATAAAGGTCTGTCTGCTTTCAAAAATATTTTAATATAATAAACTTTAATAAAATAATTTAACTGTTGTCTTTAGTGTGCAGAAAATGGGCTGTGTATGGAGTAACAGTGTGGACAGTAAAAGTTTGCAGACGTTTTGTCTGTGCAAAATCCTAAAGTGCTATCTTCAGTACATAACGTTTAGTGTTCAGATAATTGCAGACGCTAATGCCGCTTATGTCAATATACATATACTGATTTCGGAGACCCATATGTCAGAGTTCCTGCATTATCTATCTGTAAGTACCTCACTCCGATGAGCCTTGGTTAAACAAAGCCACATTCAGTTTTTATACACCCGTTATAACCATGTGTTGCTATAATGATCCGTGACGTTAAATGATACGGATTCATTGTGATGCTTTATGCAATAAATGACTCTGTTGACCTCGTTAGACAAGGATGTGCGTGACCCAGTTACCCGTACAGGAGTTATTTCTCGTAACTACTGGCAAACTTGGGATCTGCTGCGGGCGTTTTTTGACATGCTACAAACGCTTTTCCCTTGGCGCCACGAGAAAAATATAAGCTATTTTTCATTTAATGCTGGATATGCCGACATGAAACCTCACTTTGAACCTCAACTTATTTTCTTTAGATTCATTTTACTGCATTGTGTGGGGTTAGTTGTTGTGGTAGGGTTTTAATCGATTAACGTGATTTCATAACCTGATGAGCAAGAGAGGTGCCTCGAACAATATATGACTCAATAAATTAAAATTGTTGTAAAAACGAAAAACCTAATCGATAGTTACAGATCGTAGAGGTGGTTGATAGATATTGTAGGGATATAATAGATACCCTGGTATATCGTAAGAGGTGTGAGAATTCGAGCTTTTAGAAACACAGACGAATTATCTTCTGTTGCATTTCAGATATTTCATCACACATACACAAGTAATTTTCCAGTTACTTCAAGCAGCACTTGTAGAATGAAAATATTATTTACTCTCATTAATTTTACACTAATTAGTTTTTAGTTAATCTGGGTTAATTGCTTGTTAATTTGTCTCCTACAATTTTATGGGTTTCTTTTTTACAATTCGTAAAACGATGCCTCTATTCTGAAAAATAGAACAGAATAATGTCTTCATTGAAAATACACGCCATGTTACGG
Source organism: Liolophura sinensis (assembly GCF_032854445.1). Lineage (NCBI taxonomy): Eukaryota > Metazoa > Mollusca > Polyplacophora > Chitonida > Chitonidae > Liolophura > Liolophura sinensis. The sequence goes on along the minus strand of NC_088297.1, from coordinate 7,415,956 downwards.
GCTTTCGTACCATCAATGTGTTTATGTATGTCAAGTTTTCAACATTTAAATATTTGATAAATGATCTCTATGCGTACACATGAGCATTCTACACAATGTGTGGATTTTAAAGCATCTACGAGGTCAGGTTCAATTATATTATGGTCAGGCTGTTTACATATATACATAGCTAATATTTCCAATTAATGTTTAATAACACAAAGTGAATATTATGTAAGCATCCAGTGCTAAGTACAGTATCATGTCGCATAAAATTTAGAAGAGACCTCCGTGGCCTAGGAAGTTAGCAGTTAGCACGCTAGCGTGGTACAATGACCCAGGAGCCTCTCACCAGTGTGAGTTCTCATGCTGGCTTCCTCTCCGGTCGTACGCGAGGAAGTGTCTGCTATCAACCGGTGGATGGTATTGCTCTGCCCGGTTTGCAGCCACCATAATTCTGGCTTTCGTCGTACAAGTGAAATATTATTGATTACGATATAAAACACCAATCAAATAAATAAATGAATAAAATGTAAGATACTTACGCAATAATATCATTGTTTGCATGTGTTTTAACTCCGGTGTTTTTTTTTTTTTAATCTCTTTATTGTGTCTAGCGCGATACTTTAGAACGTGATACTAATATAACGGGGTTTTCAGGCGGAGAATAACGGTCTTCGCCAAGTAACTGTAAAACGTCCTGAAAAAAGCTTCACGCAAATTTCACACATGCTTCAAACATTGTTATGCGAAGTGTGCTGTACCTGTCACTGAGCCCAAATACGAAGTCTCCGAGCAATTGACACAGCTGATTTTGTTTTTTACTTGTATCTACACGGGCAATTGCAGGACATAAAACTAATTCGTGCACAGCCCGTACAAACTGTATACCGGCTGTGAATAAACAAAGGTATTACGTTTCACTAAACTTCGTATATCATGGTCTATAAAACCAGTCACTGCGTTTATTTATTTATTTGGTTCTCATACATTTATTTATTTCACTGTTGTTTAATCCCGTACACAAATATTTCCGCACGATATGGCTGAAATATTGCCGAGGTGGCGTTAAGCCATAATCATTCATTCATTCATTCAAATATTTCCATTTATACAGTGACTTTAAGCTCGTCTGTTCGAAGTGAGGGGAGGTAGTGTGTATGTGTGTTGGGGGGGGGTGCTGTTGTTGTTGGGTTAAGCTTTTCAGAAAGCTGTATAGTGGGCTCTTACACATGGATTGAAGGTTACTCTCTATTTTAGCTCCCTACTCTAAGGCATGGTGTGCGAATGTACATACTCAGATGGAAAACTGAGCTTTCCGGCGACAACAACGCAGTGTTCAGATCAGCCAGGCAGCAGAAAGACCTCTCATCCCGTGTATTCTATACCTGCAAATCGCCTAAAAGAAAGCCAACGGAAAATTGAGAAAAGCAAGACTTCAATTCTTTAACACACGTATAGGCCTACATAAAAATATTTTCTTGTCTTTCTGCTAGAGCCGAGCACTTGCTTAAGGGTATTCATCGTCCTTTTGTATAACCTCCAGTTACAAATAGGCAGCAAGTGTGTTACTCAACGGCACCCTTTCTGTCCAGCCCAATCACCACCACCCCAACATACGTACACAGAAAAAGATGAGAGAAGAATAGGCATATACTTAATGACTCAATGTGAATTGGCAGCGGTGCATACGTACACATGTAACACTTCAGTAGCCAGGCCGGCTTAAATTGCTAAGTGTGGGGTACCGCGCGCAACACTGTGCTATACAGGGGCTGAATCTCTCTACTTACCACGGCTGAACGTAGTTGCGACCACAGGGCAGCGACGACAAACAGGCTTATGGTGAGAGTGTAAATGATGAATGACACAGATTTCAGCTCTGTGCGGTAATGCTTACGTTAAATGGCTGGGTGGTCTAAATGAATCCGGAAGCAGGGCAAAGCGCCATGCTCACTCAATGTTTTCCAGCCATGCCAGGCTGTGTTTTCGTAGTGTGGGTGACTGGAATGTCGTCTTTTCAACTCTCAAAAACAAATACACCGTAAGCGGGTAGACGTGATCTATACATGTAGGACAGGTTGAATATGGTGTTGGCTATTACAAGTTCATGTGAAGTAGACTGGGGAACATCTCAGTACTACCTGTGTACTACTTGTGTACCTCTGAAGTTTAATGAAATGACACTTAGCGATTACAAATAAAATGGTGTCGTTAAAAGTCTATCAACCATTACGCGGAGCTGGTTGATACGACCTAGACCAAAATAGATTGAAATAACACAACCCGTGTTTTTATATTCACTTCCATTACATCGGCCTCAAACACTAGTCCAAAAATATGTGAAGAAAAAAACCCAGCTGGGATAAACGTGACTATGATAAGTCATGCACAAAGATGGGGCTTTCATTTTACAAAATCGCCCAACTGTAAATGAGACACTGTCACGTGCTTTTCGAGGAAGGCGGAAGCTGTGGAACAGGGTAGTGGAATTAAATGAATGCAGCACAAATAACGCCACAGGAAATGTGACATACCATGTGACATCGACACGTTTGTGTTATACTGATGCCTTTACCAAATTCAAAGAGGGCAGACATTCAGTTTAAATATTTATCTGTCTATTGCCATGGTGTTTAACGCCTTAAAATAAACCAGTTGTGTAATGATAGCACATGTATAATGTAAAAGGATATACATGTAAAAATGCCCGGGGATTTTCGTCGTACTTCACGCTTTTTCGGGTGTATGACGACGAGAATTGGTTAGGCGTGTGAGTCACATTATACTGACGCCGGGCCAACCAGCCCTGTTTCTTTGCTCTAATATCCCAGTGCTGAGCGCCAGATGATGCAGAAACAAGTACGATTTTTGAAAGTCTTTGGAAAGACCAGACCAGCATATAAGAACAATATTGATTCATGTTTGTCCATGAATGAATATACAAATGTACTTTTCCAAACCGTATGTTCTCGCCTGCCAGTTGGGTATTTGGGTTTGGCGATAGCAAGCATGACAGCGTAAATATAGAAGGAATGCTTAAAATGTGTGACTGTCTTTATAATTGTGTGCCATTCCAGGTAACCGTGAGTTATATGTACAGAGTTTTATGTATGCATTATATTAAAAAAAAACGGCCACAATATATGGACAATTGCAATCAATGTACATGTGGTGTAAGTATATTTGATTAACTTATAAACTAGTGGATGCTCGGGGTGAAAATATAAAAGTATTCCTGACAATGGAGGATTTACATTCCCTTCCTTGCGCATGTTTGCTGCATGTATCATTTAAAACTACTCGCTACTTTCCTTCACATGATTCCTTCCTGGTGTCTAATTTTATATACTGTCTTCTTTCGTTGTTGAATTGTGTTGAACACTGTTTAGAATAACATGGGATGTATTGTTGATGATAGGATTTTGGCAGACGACTGTCTCTTACAAGATTTCTGATGACCATGGTCAAACCTGTAGACAGTTTTCAACGTTCAACACTAACGATTGGTCCTTTTAAAAATGCACTCAGTAATTATCATAGGAACTGTGTTGTAGTAAATACATTTTTTAAACCTTTCAACGGTCAGTCCAGGCGATCTATCCGTATAAAGGTGACACACCCAATCAACTTTACGAACTGTTTGTGGGTATACAGTGACTGAAACGTTTACAAGATTTTAACAAACAATCGGCGGTATAATTGAGACGAAGATAACGAACATTTAGTTGATATCTGTTTACGGTTAGGTAAATCTTAGTAATAAAAACACTGTCAGCAATGAACCATAAACACTTTACGGTGCAGATAATGCCAAGAGGGGGTTGCGCAATAGGAAAGACACCCGCCACGTGCATACCGGTTTTACCAGTTGTGTTATACACCTCAGATAACGTTACACATGATGGAATTATATAATTGATATCACGCGTAACAAACAGGATCACATTTTTAGTTCATGATTACGATAATATCACAATCACGTGGCATGCTCTGACTCAATCATCAGACAACGTATTACTTAATCATTGTCCATAAAGAACCCTACATGTACGTCAAGTAGCATCCTTGTGATAAAATGGAAAACGACGGTGAGAATATGAGAGTATAAATGATTGAAGACTTGCTTTACATTTTTCATATATATGTAGCATGATAAAACGCTAGCTTAATCTGGACAAAAGGCAACCGGGGGTGAAACGAGACAGACAACACCGCTGGAGTTCTGGTAAAAAAAACATTAGGCAAGATTTCCTTGCAAGTCTGAGTGTTTCCGAGGTTTATCGAGCATCGTCTTTTATTTAGTATACAGTTAACAAATGCGCCATATGTGTTTCCTCCAAGAGCCGATGGTTTTGGAAGACTAATTTACCATTCAAAGCATTTGCTGGGATTCTGACCCACTGGCATGCTAGGCACTTACAAACCTACACGTAGTTCAATTCTTCCTATTCTAAAAAAGTAGTCCTAAAAAAGCCGTACAGCTGCTACATCCGTGGCCCCAATCAATTGTTCTTTTGGAATTTAGCACTCGCTATTTTAGCTGCCCGGTGTCTACATTTTTCTTTAGTTTTGATAAATATATTGTAGAGTGCATGTATATATCTACACATTGATCTCAAAAGAATAAAGGAATGAATGGTTAGGCCACGTCGGCATTTCACCCTTTTTGCGGCGAGATCATGTTTAAACCAGAAAGAAAAAAAGAAACTGCTTTTCTATGCCATAATGTGAACATCCAAACCATATGAAAACGAAATGCATTTTAAAATCCAGTCAAAAGAACTATACCTCCGTTAAAAATACAAAACCCACAATGTTAAATAATCTGAATAATGGTATATATAACGTAGAACAACTATATTTTATGATTTAGGCCAACGGTCCAAAATAAATAAAAAAAACATGATAGCATCGCCATTGACGCAGTCAGATATATCGAATATAGAGTCGACTGTTTTGAACCGTTGTAAAACAGCAGAGGATATTTTCTAGTGTACAAGTAAGGGTGCGCAATAATTAAATAAAGAATAATAATTAAACAATAATTGACAGTGTTGGGGAATTTAACAAAACCTTTCCCCAAGGGACGCCCATATGTTCTTCAAGGTTAATTAAATGTCTTATGAGACAAGACAATATACATTCTGTCTCTAAATCAGATGAGACATTCTGGTTTTTGTATCACCATACAATTTTGTAAAGATGTTGTATGAGATGAGACTCTGATTTGTCTGAGCGGACTGAGGACGAAGTCTGTGCCAAGTTAACGTCCCAGGAACTTATTAGGCCTAAAAGACTCACATCCAAGAGATGGCACTCTAGGAGCGCATTTTCCGATAACAGGGTCACCTTCTTCAGCCTGATTGGATATATAGTCCTGGCTTACGTCTAATAATGGCCGTTTATCATCGGAATCTTCAGCCGATCTGACCACGTGGTCAAGACGTTTGCTCGGTGGGCCATCGTCTGTCACATGCTTACGCTTAACTGCTATGTTGTCATGTTACTCTGGGTGGGCGAACATGAATTTGAACATTTTATCCTATGGTGGTCTGACCACACTGGAACTAGTGCCGTCACATAAAGGTTAAGCTACATAAGACTGCCGCATTTCATCATTCGAAATGCATATACATATAGATTTAAGAATGCATTCGTCGATTTGACCTTGAAACGAATTATTTCAAGCAATAAATGTAACTTCATTGATACCTTCTGCGTCACAACAGATCACCGTGGAATAACATCTTTTAACACCATTTTACTTGGTTAAAAAAAAATCTAAGATCATAAATCCAACTATTTTCCTTTACAGATTTTAATGGTTTTTCATCTTATATATCCTCCATTTTAGTGTTGCCTTTGCCTTTAACAACTCTTAAAGACTACGATTCAAACAAGGCTACTATTGTATGTTCCCTATCGTCAGCATGATCGTTGAGTCTTGTCCAGTTATAGGTATCAGTTCACATAGGCACGTCAGTTACAATTTAGGATAAAACGACCATTTCCTTCACGGTAAAAGTGGTCTGCTGAAGTAGAAAAGGCATATGTTAGGAAACATTCACTTGTTGTCAATACTCCATTAAAACATCCCACGGAATTTCTGTTGCGTAAACGTATTACCCTAAGAGGTTCACGTGACTGTTTTAAAGTGTTTGCATATAACAGTACACGGCCAGCATATGTTTGATGCCGTATTCAGCATCACGTTCAGCACACGGGGGGCAGGGGGGTAATATTCCCATTGAGACTCGAATTGTGTGTCACACGAAGACGCCTAATACGACGCTTTCTTAGAGCTATTTAGACTCAGAGAGATATAACGTGAGTATAAGCACTAAAGCCAATAACAGGATACATTTCATGCGGTTTATTGCGGACTAAACCCCACTCTACCTATCTCAGGCGATGGATATCCCTCTGCGCTGTTTGCCATTATGTTCATTAAATGTAATTATAAACATAGCAATAGAGTTATTGCAGAGAAGTGACGTTTAAACCACTTCATTTCATTGCCTGCAATTGTTTACGTAGTTCAGATTATGCTCTGGTGACAGGCGTCATGTAATTTGCTACTATTTAAATATTTACATGAACAGTTAGAATAGGGGCCGTTTTTCTCCGGCTACGTGTGACCCTTTGCAAACTAGCACACTGTCGACGCTGCACTAATTTCACTCTCTATGCTATAATCTTTCACATGCTTGCATTTCTTGAATCTAAAATCTAAGCAAGGACATTTGACCCTCGATAAAGTTTATTTTGACCAGCCGTGTCTACGCCAGTACCTTCTTGAATGTAGGCCTACCAGCATTACCTATTATCCAACACAATACAGGCGTAACATCGTTACGTCTTCCAGTAAGTTTCCTATGTATGTCTAAAATTTCCTGAATTAGCTGGTTTTAACTTTATTATTCTCTGTTGCCAGAAGGCAGAAGATCAAGTCACTCATCTTTGGGCATGCCCAAAAGAAAGGTATAATAAGGCCAGTAGAACAGCTCTGGTCCCGGCCGAAAATATTGAAGACGAGGATGGAAGATGAAGAGCACTTCAGATATCATCCTTGGGGTCCATCGGAGTATACAGAGTTTTGATCCGAATAATTACCCTTAATTTTAGCAAAATTGTAAGAGGATTTATATCTGATTTCTTTATTAATGTAAAACATTAATTTAGGTTGAGGAAGAGTGAGTGAGTGAGTGCTTGGGGTTTAATGTCGTACATAACAATTTTTCCGTCATATGACGACGAAGGGACCCTTAGAGTGCATGTAATGTGCCTCCTTGTTGCATGACAGATTTCCACCGCTCTTTTATCTCGTGCTGTTTTACTGAGACGACTCACCGAAGGCAAGTAAGCCCCCCAGGACGAGACATTATACTGATACCACTCAACCAGTTGTTGCACTATCCCCTTCATCCTGAATGCCAAGCGAGGTTACAAAGTTACAATTTCCTCCTTTAAAGTCTTAGGTGTGACTCGACCTAGGAATGACCACAGATCTACCGCCGACGCTCTACCAACTGTGCTCTCCGGGCCAGTCAGGTTGAGGAAGAAGGCATGGACAGTTTGGAAGTATCTCCTCGGTCTTGACTTTTACTTCCACAATACTTTTCCGAACAAAGAGATCATGAGAAATTGCTTAGAGTACAGTCCACCGTCTTCTAAGAAGTCTAACGTACGCTGAAAACTTTTGTCTTCCACCAAAATCAGTAAGTAGGGAAGTTCGTCAGTGGTTTTCCGCCGGACACTTCGGTTTCCTTGGTTGATAAAAGTAACCAACATCGTATAAGTGGTTTCAAGTATGAATCCGATAAATAAATGAGATAAATTATTAGCTGGCATTTACAACTGCATTTACATGTAACTTTATAATGTTCGTTATTCCCTGTTTCAAGGTGCAAGGTACATGATGCAAAGTGTGTTTAATCCTACTATAATGCATATATCCCTCTTCTGGATTTTGTTTACCATGCAAACATGTCATATGTTTTTATGGTTTTTATATTTTTATACTGGATTGTTTGTGTTTATTGAAAATATGCACAGCATTACCATGTAAGTACATCTCCTTGGCGATTAAACATAATTTGTTTATGAAGAAACCACGCGACGCATTTCTAATTTGTAACAGATATGTGATTAAAAAAAGAAAACATTGTAGTTTCCATAAAAAGTTATTACGTACTCCAAGTGGAGAAATTTTGGGGCGTCCTTGTATTATAGAAAATAAAATGTAAGCTGAAAATCAAAGCGGATGAGTAAATATTTAAATGTAACGATAACGATAATGTAGCGGCTTTTGAAGGGGTCTGGCACGATGGTCTTCGCTTCAAACTGAGACAGTTGGGTATTGGAGATCGTCTACTTACATAGATTAAGAACGATTTAACTGATAGAAAAATGAAAGTGTCTGACATACACTCTATTGAAACTGGAGTTCCGCAAGACTCTGTTCTAGGCCCTTTCGTTTTTCTGATTTTTGTAAATGACATAAATATGAATTCTGGATGTGATATGAATATCTGATGATGACACGTCTCTATTTGGGAGATCATTGAATTTACTACATCCGGAAAAAAAAATAAATCGCGACCTTGATCGCCTGTCATGTTGGGCAAACAAATAGGCGATAAAATTTAATGCAACAGAAAAAAGAAAGAAAGAGAAAAAAAACATACACTTACTTATCAGCTGAAAGAAGAACTCAGTGTACCCAAAACTGCATTTACATGGTATTGAAGTGAAGAGCATTCAGTCCCATAAACATCTTGGTATCACTTTGCAACACGATGGTAGATGGGACGAACCTATAAGATCACTCGTAAACAAATCCGGTAAGAAATTGAACATTACTAAGAAAATAAAGTAGAAAGAGAAAATTTACTAGATATATTAACTTGTTAACTTGTTTAAGTTCCTTAAATAAAAGCCTCGTTAGATCAACATTAGAGGAAGTGAATTTTTCATATGACAACTGTAGTGTAGCACTCTCTCAAAAGCTGGAAAATATACAACGTCGTGAAGATTTGCTCTGCTCAGGCGGACTTCGTCGAACATCAAACAAAGCTCTTCTTACTGAACCTAATTGGACGTCCATTGTGAACGGTCCGCCTTATCTACATTCTCTACTGCCATTAAGACCAATCAGAGAAATCAATGCATACGATTTCAGGCATAAAGAAAATTTACGCTTATTTAGATGCCGGCTCAATTTACATAAGTCCTCATTTTGTTCTAAAACTGCTGATGACTGGAATAACCTCCCTGAACACATACGTAATTCTTCCATCAAAGAACTTAAAACATTTATAACTCTACCAAACTTTGCTTCACCTGACTTACTCTCCTTATACAGCACCTTTCGTGGCTCCAAACATTTAAATTTTATAGAAAATAAACTTGTTTTCCAAAGTGTCCACACATTTATTAATGATACATATAGGTTTTTCAACCATAGTAATGTTAATGCTCATGCTATAATGGCCTTCTAAATATATCTTATTTCATCAGTATATCTCTGCAGTTACGAACTTATTGAAAGTGGTTAACTGATTAGTTGTGTATTATTTTGTATATATCTGTGATTTGGAAATACGATTGTCCCGTCTCTAAGGTATTAACACATTTATATTCATTCTTGACCATTTATAACTATGTCTATACGTATATGTATGTATCTATACATATAATTTGTTTGTTGTTACGGCCGTTAGGTTGTAAGAAATTCCCTTTAAAGAAATAAAGAATGAAATAAAATTATTTGCCCGATATAGGGTTGGTGAGCTTAATTCTCTGAACACAATATCTCGTATGTCTCTTATGAATGTTTTATACCATTTGTCGTTGCAGAATGCATGGGCTAAGGCTAAATTCGTCCACGGAATAAAAACAAAGGAAGGCATTCGCTAACAGCTGTTGTTTTATTGATGTGTTAATCAAGAACATTCCCTAAATAGCATTGCTTTAAATTTGTTCAGGATTGAAACCAGATATAGACTCGATCTCTGCTTAATGCTATCTTTAGGATAGGAACCTTACGATGGTCGGTACTTTACGCCGAGCACAGCAATTTCATTTTTCCATTAGTCTGAACGGTATTGTATCGGCAAAAACTGTTTCATAACGTGCTTAAATCCAATCAAACAAATACAAAAATAAATGTGAGTCATAAATGATTAAAGTCTATTATGACGGATTTTTTATGAGAATTTGCCCTCTTTTAACGCCAGATCTTATTAGCGAATAACCTTAGTGTCGCCCGATGTCAGCCTTACACAACACACAATATATTGTGTCGCCCGATGTCAGCCTTACACAACACACAATATATTGTGTCGCCCGATGTCAGCCTTACACAACACACAATATATTGTGTCGCCCGATGTCAGCCTTACACAACACACAATATATTGTGTCGCCCGATGTCAGCCTTACACAACACACAATATGTTTATTTGGTAGTCGTGTGTGGATTTATGGTTGTTCCCTAAATAAGTTTGCGATTATGGACGATGCATGTCACTTTGGTCAGGTTAACCATCTTCTTAACTGCAGAATATTTTTTCGGCGCGAGAAAAATTCTTTTCACCCATATTTAAATCCATTTGTTTGCATCAGTCCAAGGTTGCAGTCCATACATCCGCTCCAAGTGCCGTTCACTTGATTCTAAGCACACTGTTTTTTTCGTAACTGGAAGATAAATCTTCTGGCAAAGTTTCCACGTTGCAAAGCCATTTTACAGCTCGATCGCCACGTGTCTGCTGAGCTCTATATAAGAGCATTCCTCTCGATGTCTGTATAGTACAGCACTTGAAACAACCGGGATCATGACACGGCAGCAGTAATTCACGAGAGTATTGGAGGGCTAAAAACAGAGGGAGAGTTGTTGACGACGGGCAAGGAGGGGATTGAGAACGGACTAAATCAGTTGTTGTGAACATCCGTGGCGATGAAAATACAATCCCTTACGTGGAATCCTCATGGTATTTATCCCCTCAGATAAAAAAAAAATAACAGTGTTTCGTTTCTTTTTTTTGACTTGCAAAAGAATTGAAGTGATGCTGTCCAGAAAGGCCTTTCTGGACTTGCACTGCTGTTGTAAGTTACAGGTGATGACAACACAGCATATTGAGTAATACAAGGCTAGTGAGCCTCGTAAATTGTAATTAGCATCACTGCAATTTTTGAACATAATTCTGCTTAAGCACAAGTATTAGGGAACGTGTAATTTGCCAATGTTTAAGGACTTACATGACCAGTTAGAATAAAACCTCAACTGAGGTAAATTTACAAGAGGCCAGAATTCATCATGTGATCAGTTGCCAATTATCACACTGCCGTCGCTGCTCTGGTTTTCTTTAATTATCTCTGAAGTTGAGGCAGTGAAAAGAAAGTAATCTTGCTGTCTAGTCTCCTGTAGCCGTGTTGCATTTCCACGTTGACGGGTGTTCAGACAATCATGAGCGAGCGCTTGGGGTTTAACGTCGTACTCAACACTTTTTCAGTCATACGAAAGAATCCTTACATGACATGTAATATGCCTCCTCTGTTGCAGGACGGATTTCCACCGCTCTTTTATTTAGTGCTGATTCACTGAGACGCCTCATCGAAGGCAAGTAAAGAGCCATTATACTGACACAGTTCAACCAGTCGTTCCACTATCCCCTTCATCCTGAACGCAAAGCGAGGAAGTTACAACTTACGTGTGACGCGACGTAGGATTGACCATAGATCTACCGCTCCCGAACCGGGCGCTCTATCAACTGTGCTATCGGGGCCAGTCAAACGATCACGCATGTGTGTAAGAGTATTATAACGAGTTAATAAAGGAGTGCCTGGTATTTTACACATCGTTAGCAGTATTTACTTTTGACAGGTATCGACGATAGCACAAAGCAATTTCTTATTGAGTGTGAACTTTAAGAAGAGACAGTTCAAGTAATTAACATTAAAATTAAAATGTTTAGATATTAAAGATCTTTATACCTTTTTGTCTTAATCTATACAGACTTTGATTAATGCGCATGCCCATCATGTTCCCCAAATAACTGGTTCTTTTCAACCGTGACGTCAAAAATATTTTCAGATGTGATAACAGCATATCCACAGAAACAAACTCTTTTTATCCTTTCTTGGTGGATTTCAGCCCTTCTACATTAAGCAAGGGGGACAGGTCATCGTATACCCGTCATCGTCTATCCTGTTACGAAGAGATTTCCGCCATACCTAAAGCCGCCACCACACAAATGGAATATACGTGTTGATGTTGTAAGGGCATCTAAAGTGTTTATGTGACTTCGTGTGAATTTTGAAAATGACACTGTATGTTACACCACGTTGTAGTATCGATTATGTTCTTGGGACCTAACGGCCCACAACTTCACGGTCCGCATGAGAAGAATGAATTAAGTACATGTACTGGTCGGACCGGTGTCAATGCAATGTGATTGAGTGGTGCTCAGTGTCTTGGTGCGTTGGGTTTGGTGTTTTAGTGAGGAAGCACTGTGAATAAGTCTACATCCGGTCTGGCCTGCTACAAGGAGACACAATGGCAGACATGACAGGAATAATGATAATGATACCTACTTCCGTAAAACAGCAGGACCTACCAATATTTCCTGTTCATGGTCGACATCAGCGGGAATGCAACAGGCAATAAAACATGTACAGTTCACTGTCAGCGCGTTACATTCATGGTTTTGAGTTACCACACATGTAATGTTTATAAGCAGCCACAAAAATGAATGTCGCACCCGATGTTATGGAAGGGAATACTCCACATTTCAGACATAGATCGTTTGTATTCTGCTGTCGTGTTTTGTTCAGGCTGGTGACATACTTGTGGAAGGGTCATATGAAAAAATCTTTTCATTAACAGCCAGGGGCAATTCGACAGCAGAAAACCCCAGACTGTATCACCTTCCTAGTATGCATGGGCCTGTGATAAGACGTTTGCCTATCCACAATGTTTACATGATACGCTCTTGTAGATCTGTTGATATTTAGACCCTATGTGCTTTTGCCTATGTCTGGTAGTTAGAACAAAAAAACATTTAGAAGGTTCGAAACGTCAGTCATGAAACAGGTCAAGAAAAATTATAAAAGTGGATCGCCAGTTAAAGTAAGAACTTTGGATAGGAACTTCTGTCTTATTCCGTTCTGAAAAAAAAACATCAAAAACTCGTTCATATCCGAGCAGCTGTTGTTGTCTCCTGATAGTTATACATACGTTAGTAAATCACACTGTACTTCTTGAATTAATCACTTCTGGTGTCTTCAGAATGTGTTTATGTAGTCATTAGGACCATAACGGTCAACTGTAACTAACTATCATCTGATTATTTTCCTTTATGTATTACTGTTATATGCATTGATATTTACTTTTAAAGAAAGAATGGAAGTTCTGTACATGCGTCTGTTGTATGGACGCATTCAAGGTGTCAACCATTGGACCTTAAAGCAAAGGACCTCTTTAAATAGAACGAGTCATGACTAAATAGACCGCTTAAACTATGCACAAATATACTTTCATTCGATTTTAAAGATTTTTGTGAAAAGAGTTAAAGGCGCTCAAAACATTTGAATTCTAAGGTGGGCTTTATGCACCATAACATCAGCAGCTAGGAACTCTGACGTCACAGGAAGTTTATTCCAGCCTAATTACGACACTGACTGTTGCAGTAAATCTTTCTACCTGTGAGTAAAAGATTACGGAAATAATGTTCCCAAAGATTCCCTCTGGTGAACATCAGGAAAAAAGGTGATGTGACGTCACAGTTCAGGGATACCGCAAGAACATCTCATAAAACCCACCGTAACGTTCAAATACTTGAATGCCTTTCGACACTCTTAAAAAAATTAAAGTATTTTTACTCTTTAGTTTTCAGTTGTTTGCATGTGGAATGTGGAATCTTACTTCAAGTGTTAGCTTTACTTTTACTTTAATTAAGTTGGTAAGTACGGAGTTATCCATCTGTGTTGTAAATATTGTATTTGGTGTAATACATAGCTGCATTGTTATGTGGGGAAGAGTGTTTTCCTCACTGCCCTCTGTGTCTAAAGGGTTAGGCGAGGCGAAATACTGTCCTCTTGCTTATTATCTATAATTATATTTATATGATCCATAAATTTAACTGATGCCAACGTTGGCTGTGACTTTGCTGGCTTACCTGTGAACCACTTAACTGATGCCAAGGTTGACTGTGACTTTGCTGGCTTACCTGTGAACCACTTAACTGATGCCAAGGTTGACTGTGACTTTGCTGGCTTACCTGTGAACCACTTACCTTCTGCTGATGATTCATATCTGATTTGTCCATCAGCACGATTTCTGATAACTATGACTATCTTGGATATATTTTTACCACAAATCCTGGTGACAAGTGTCGTTGAGTTCCAAAAGAAGAAATCGGGCGTAAGGGTCAGTATGCTGTTTCCAGGATGCAGCATCTTCCTGCAGCAGGAAGTGTCTGTTCAGATCTATTTGTTTTAAGTATTGCTCTAGTCTGTTAATCAAAAAGTGCTCATGGGGCAGGAAAGTCTTGCATGGGAACTCCTTTTGGTGGCTATGAACATTCTATGAACTGCTCGTGTGTTTACGATGAATGGTATTTTGTCTCTTGTCAAGCTGATACGGCGATCTGTACATGACTTACTGTATTATACAACTGTATTATACACAAGGGATGTGTGTTTGACTCCTGTATTATTATTATTATTATTATTATTATTCTTATTATTATTTATGGCAACCAATAACAAAAGATGTTATATAATTTCGCCACGGCTAAATCTATGACTTTGGGCAGTGTTGGGGGTAGGAAAGGACTTTCCGACGTGTTGAAAGACTTAAGGAAGAAAGAAATTATACAAATATCCGAAAAAAGAGTCAGTGAGTGCTTGGGTTTTAACTTCCTACTTACCAATTTTTCAGTTATATCACGACGAAGGTGTCCTTAGAGTGCATGAAATGTGCCTCTTTGTTGCAGAATGGATTTACACCGCTCTTATATATAACTGATGCTGGTTCACTGAGAAGACCTACCGAAGGCAAGTTAGCCGCCCCGCACAAGCCATTATACTTATACGGGTCAAACAGTCGTTGTATTATCTCCTTAATGCTGAACCCTAAGCGAGGAATTAATACTTCCTCCTTTAAGGTCTTAGATGTGACCCGACCCAGGAGTGACAATGGATCTACCGCCTCTCGAAGCGGACGCTATACTAACTGTGCTATCAGGGCTGGTCCCCGAATAAAGAGCATGAAACATTATTTGCAAATATAGTCTTTAACATTTTCCAGGATGTCTTCTTGTACCACATGTACAACTAACTTCACACTTTTATCTGAACTTTAGTTAATGTTTATATTTTCACCACCTTTAACAAAATGCTAAGAAAATTAAATCAAGCACTCTCCTTATAACAAATTCACACCTTTGCGCATTCCGTGCTTACATGATGTGTTTAACAGTAATGCCAAAGAAAATAAACTCACGGCCAAATGAAACTTTACAAAATCAATATATTTTGCCAAAGCAAAAAAACAAGATGATTGAAGTTTAATATATTGAAAAGACCAATGCCTTTAAATATTGAAAGTCTTGAGTAAGTACGGAACAAAGCAAACTTCAAATCATTTTATAAGTGAACAGACAGAGCAAGGGTAGAAAAACAGCCATTCTATCTTGGTTAACAATGGGCAGAGTATACAAAAACTTGATTATTTTTAAAATCAGTCAATATCAAAACCAGTTAATATCGTGTATGGCCACCATTTGCTTAATATCGTGTATGGCCACCATTTGCTTCATTGCATGCAAAAACTCTCCGAAGCATAGAAAAAGTCAGTCGTCTGATGAGATGGGTGTGGAATTCGTTGCCATTCATCTTGCAGAGCGTTCCTGCCTTTTGGCTGCAAGGCGTGGCCGTTGTTTTACTGGACGATCCATGATATCCCAAAGGTATTCCATGGGGGACATATCTGGAGAATGTGGGGGCCACGGCAAGACGATAACGTCATTGGGTGTCCAGGAAGTTTTGCACAACTCTAGTTGTATGGGGTCTGGCGTTGCCATGCTGGTACAGGACACCACGTGGCTGCTGTTGACGGAATGGCAGGACAACAGAACGTTTTCAGGAATTTCATCCACGTAACCTTGAGCTGTTAGGTTCCCGTAGATGATGACCAGTGGTGTCCGTTTCTCTCCACATATCCCACCCCACGCCATCACGCTGCAAATGGTGTAAACGCTGCAAACGTTACCACCTCCTTGACGCATGATGCAGCCGTTTGTTCGCCTCTTCGACGGTAAACTCGCTGTCTTCCATCGGCTTGGAACATGCAAAACTGTCAACAACTGGCCTCTGAGTGGTCGATAGGCCCTAGTTCCGTGAGCCATGAGTCTCCTGGACACGGTCTGCCGATTGACCCGGTCACCTAAAGCATTGATTGACGATTACATCACTGTCAGGAAGCGGTTCCTCAGGTGTAAGTTGCGCAGGTACCCTAGGTCTGCCTGTTCTTGGCTTGTCCGATGTCTGCCCTGTGTGTGTGTAACGTTGCATCAAGTTTGACACAGCAACACGAGAGCAGCTGAAGGCCCTTGTAATGTGGGCATGGGTGGCTCCCTTTAATACTATACCCAGGGCCCTTTGGCGTTGTTCTGGAGCCAATCTATGCATTACTTTGGTGGTTTTTACTCAGTGTGCAAATCCAGCACACTGTGTGTACCGTTTTTATACACTTATTACATGTGCTGTTGCGGCCATCTATCGGTCACGTGATTTTTAACTTTCTTCATTGTCTCAAAACAAATTCGGGTGAGCGTATATGACGCTTGTCGCACATGGGAATATGCTTCGTACAATGTTTCCTACAGTAGTTTGGTATTAATTTGCTTAAAAGGCTGGAGAGGCCTCCGTGGCTCAGTCGGTTAAAGCGCTAGCGCAGCGTAATGACCCAGGAGTCTCTCACCAATGCGGTCGCTATGAGTTCAAGTCCAGCTCATGCTGGCTTCCTCTCCCCCGGGCTCTGCCCGGTTTCCACCCACCATAATGCTGGCCGCCGTCGTATAAGTGAAATATTCTTGAGTACGGCGTAAAACACCAATCAAAAAAAAAATTTAACTCACGAAGTCGTAAAGTTTCTTTTGGCCGTCAGTTTATTAGTAGATTAATATTCTGTTACCTCTTGCATTTCAAATCTTATATCATGTTAACACTTCAAAAAACTGACCGTATACTATTGCATTTTAGGTGCGTTAATGCCGATGCTGGGGCTGTGGAAATGGCTCAAAAATAATGCAGCACAATCATCACAATAACAGAAACAAATATGTGACCAAAAATGGCAGTTTTTCTTTTTTTCTGTATTTGGATATTTTCGTTCTTGTAGAAAGCCATAACATTTTTACGCTTCTGACACAAACATAAGTCTGCACCTGTCGACGGCCTTGGCAGTAGACAACAAACGAAGTCACACTCCTTTCAAAAATAAACCCGTGCACATCGGCCATTGATTCATATGTTAGTGACTTATTAGAGGATAATGGCTGCCAACTTAACGACATCAATGACCTGCAAAAACGTCGTAAAGGAGACGATTAGCCGTGTCGCCTCGACTGCATCTCATTAAAACCAATACTCGCTCATGTCGTTACCACCCCTGCGTGACCAAACCTGTCCATCATAACACAGGCGACATTCTCCTCGAGCTACAACGGGAAACAAATGCATTCCGGTACAGGCTAGCTACAGCTCAGAAAAACCATCATTTCCCGGAAATGTCTAACGCTCTGTACTGGGTGGAGTAATGACCTCGCCAGTCCGTTCATGTTCATCGCCATTAATCAACATTAATAAGCAAGTTCTCTACATAAGAAAAGAGAGTGGATCGGTCTTTGGTCAGTGGCATGTAAAACTACGAATAAACACTCCCTTTGACGATATATTTCAATGCATTTCTGCTATAATTGTGTTATAAAAGAGGACAATAAATTGAGAGAATGTACCTTAATCAGGACAAAAAGTTAAAAATATGAATTTGAATTTTGTTCCTTACTTATCTATTCGTCACAGTCGCTCTATGTGCCTGATAAGACCTTCACAAAAGACGAGGTAAGATACATGTTTGAACCCCAGACCCAGGTTATGCCATGCGGTTGATACTTGTCAGGCTGCCAGGGTTCCTATGCCACAAAGTGCGACTCTGCTTCCACCAGTGATAAACCTGAGACTTCAACCCACAGGTAAAATAATCGGGAGTATGGCTGACATCAACATCAATTAACAATCCTTGCTACATTCCAAACCTTCCATTCTCATAGCAAATTGATATTTTCGGGGCGGCGTAAAAAATCTTTGTGTATTACAGAAAATGACGATCGCCCTCTTGAAACAAATCTCGAGAAATATGTGATAGCTAGGGACAATAAAGACCCGACACGACATAACGTGAAATTATCTGACAGGAGAGATACGTGACGATGAATTGTAATCACAGGGGAACTCCTGTGGGAATATCTCGAGTCCTGAAAATTTGTTTGGAATCTGTTTTGTTGCTGCAGGCAAAAATAATGTGTTAAATGAACTCATGTATATTGTCTTAAAAGTGCCCCCCCCCCCCCCCCCTTAATGCCTCGATTACAAGGAAGCTATTACTCGAACACGAATACATTTAAGTTTTTTCATCACTGTCGTAGCCGTAAGGCTAAAATGCCTCACTATCTGTCATATGAATTGAAATATTTTAGAAGGCTTTACTGAAGAATTTGCTGGCGGTGATTTCGAGTAATTAAGAATAGACAGATTCTGTGTTTTATGAGAGGGTAAACACATCTCAAAATATTCGTTTGTTGATCTTAAAAAGTAGTCTGTTACAAGCTGGCATGTGTATAGTTACGAAATGGCTGCCGACCAGATGGTGTAGAAGCAGAGTAGAGAATGCTATACCCACTCCCACGTCTCGGGCCTAACCAAATTTGTTTGTTGATATTATTTTATCTCCCGGTCTTTACATGAACAACTTTTGGCTCTACTTCGGAGCAACTATATACATGTATATGGGACTGACTAGAGATACAGTTTTTGGACACATTAGGTTTGTTTGCACACTAAAACGAGTGATCTATTTATCTGACGTATCGATGTAAGCCACTGTCGTTCGCCAGGTATCTGCCAAACCTCCTGATTTTAAACCGCATCCAAACCGAGCGTGATTTTGCCCCGCGTATGTGACTGTTGGTTAAGAGTGGATCGGTTCAGCGCAAGTGACTGTTGGTTGTTATTAACCGAACGGCTTCGCGTTTGTAACTGTTGGTTGTGAGCAGATGGGCTGCGCGTATGTAACTGTTGGCTATGAGGGGATCGGCTCCGCGCTTGTAACTGTTGGTTGTGAGCAGATGAGCTGCGCGTATTTAACTGTTGGTTATGAGACGATCGGTTCCGCGTATGTAACTTTTGGTGATTAGCGGATCGGTTCCGCGTATGTAACTGTTGGTTATGAACGGATGGGCTCCGCGTATGTAACCGTTGGTTATGAGAGGATCGGCTCCGCGTTTGTAACTGTTGGTCATGAGCAGATCGGCTGCCCTTCGATTTATCCGGTAAGCCAGAATTAAATTTCAGCTCGAGTAAAATCAAGCTCGACAGTGCCCAAATATACAAGCAGATGCTCAAGCTAATATACATCTTATAGGCATTGACGCTAAGCTTTGGACTGATTTAGTGTTTAAGGCCATGCTCTAGAATTCGTCATTTACACCATGTTGAGTAGTTTTATGGATAGAGGAATCCTAATGGCCCGGGTCAAATCCCACTCATAAATATCCTTGCGTATGACTTACACGCCTAATTGTTAGAAAACATTGGCCTTCAGTCAACGTAAGATAATCGAAGCCGGGTGCGTTTTCTTATGTTACAAGTTAGTTAAGTCGAAAACGCTAAAACACGAAAGAGCGAAGGTCAAAGCGTGAAAACATGAAAGAGTGAAGTTCAAAAACGCGAACGCACGAAAGGGTGAAAGTCGAGAACTTAAAAGTGAGAGGAGAAAACCCGGAAGTGCGAAGTTGATTCAACGCCTTTAAAATGGAATAGCAAGGGACTGCCTTTGTTCAGACCCGGAAGCATTAATTGTCCATTGTAGCCTGTCAGGACTCCATATATTGTATGATTTTATAATGCGTTGGTCACAGAACAGCTCAACATGTTTTTGCACACTATTTACAAGTGACAGGAAAATTCAATAAAACAAAAGGAACTTATAAGAAATATTTCAAGGGCACCCCCATCCCGATTACCCCCCCTTATGTCAATTAACATAACTTGACAACCACGGCAGATGTCTTCGTTCAGTAAACATTTCTGGAAACAGGTTACTGTGTCCGGTAAGAGAAGGCCAGATTCATCTATATTTGGCATTTGAGAAATATCCTCAAAAAATGTTGTCCAAAATTACATGTTTTAAGTCATTTTTTCAATATACCCATGTTATTTTCGTTTAATCCAAATTAACCACAAAGTTATTAATGCAGCGTGGGTGACTGTCAGAAAATGGAAACCAAATACATAAAAATGCAACCGGTAACATTACCTGCACGCGTGCAAACATGTAGAGTTATGTTGAATAACAAATCTGTGCGTTAGTTGTGGCTGTCAAGTCAAAAATCAAGAAGTATGGGCTGGAAGTAAGAGAAAACATAACAGCCATGATTACAGACAAGTATACAGTGTGAACACTGATCAAGAGTCACATATGAGGTGCATAGGGGCAGAATCATTAACACCCCCCCCCCCCCCCCAACTACCTCCCACCCCACCCCACACCCCACTCCATACCACCCCACAACCCTCCTTACCCCTGCAGATACCAATACAATGTCCTCCAATCAGCGCCGTTCACTGCAAACCACCCTATGAACACCATTAACAGCCTATTATCACGAGGGTCCGGTAAAGTTAAAAGAGCGAATAGATTTTCCTTACTGTTTATGTAGTAAATTTGTCAACGTTAGCCTCGAAAATATATATGCCCTAACTTTGACATGGTACAATGCCATACTTTAAAGCTTGCACTTTTCTCTACAACATATCAAAAAATCAACCTACCCAAGACCGCCATGTTTTGAAGCTGTGGTGACTGGAAGTAGTCATAATATTTTCTTACATTGGTAACCTTCCAGGAGGGAGACAAAACAGTTTTCAGTTCTATCCAAAAACAGACAAAGCTCAGATATACTTTGACTTAAGCGCATAAGTTTATCACGCATCAACAACCTAAATGTGTGTTTGGCAGTATCATCAATCAGTATTCCTTCATTTTTTCAGTCTGGAGGCAAATCTTGGACCCATTCGCCTCTATTGCGCATGCGTAACTATAGACAGTGAGGGGAAACCGAATCAAGGCAACGCTTATCCTAGGCCGATATTGAATCCTCGTGTACCTTGTGGTTAAGCCCTTACTCACTGAGCTATATGCCAACACCGCTACCGTTTGTGGACTGAAAGAAACAAAATTATAATAATAAAGGTCTCTCTCTTGCGTATATCAGTTTGATTAGCCAATAATATATTCGCAGATACACTCAATGAGGTATACGTGCAGGTAGTCTCTGTCACCGTTGCCATTTTCCCCTTTGCTCTCATATTTTTAATGTGTAGATCATTTCGGGAATGATGTATTTGTTATTGATAGGCAAAATTCAACTGATATATTCCTTATTATTTTCGTTTTTATTTACAATGGACTATGTAGCATATACATCACATCTATGGTCGAAAGCCCTTTCCTACTGGGTGTCGGTTTTCCGGACATTTGCTATAAATCAGACCAGTTCAGCTTTATCATCCACATAATTGAGAGTGCCATTAGTCTCATTAAACTCGGCGCTCTTGCACATCATCCATTCTGAGGAACGCGATAATGAGCGCGCCTTATAGAGGAAAGCTAAGTGGGGCTCAAGGTTGATTGGTCACACCTCGTTTACCATCGAGCTCACAACGACCTGGCTAGATTTGCGACACAAATTGGGAATGGTCAATTAACACGCAGATCAAAAAAAAAATGAAAAGAGATACAACTACGTAGTAACAAAAGATTAAAAAGGTCATACAGACGTCGTCGTCGTCATGTTAATATTTTTTCTTTGTCAATTTTTACCCGGCGACTTCATCTATATCAACTTTACCGTCACTTCTGACGTCGATTTCATAACAGTTATTTTCAGTAAATTTCTCGCCTCTTTCGTCGACTTGATCGTGGCTTTATAACCAGCGTGGTCACTTCTGACGCCTTTGTCGTTTGTATAAGGTAAAAACAGGGCAGATATCTCTTTAACTTGCACTCTGCATAAAGCCACGTGCCGTTGTAAAAAAGTGGCGAGTACAACAGAGTAGCGGGTAGACCAATAGTTGTCTTATGCATTTCGAAAAAAAAAAAAAAAAAAAAAAACAAGCCTCGCCATAATGAACGGAATTTACTCACTCGTGTTATTAAAAAAAGTACTATGTAGCATAAACCTATTCTGTCTCACTTCTATGTTCGAAAATTTTAAAGATTGTTTTTTTGTCTCAAAGATAGAATGCAACAATTTTAAATTCGAACAAAATCTTTGTTGATGTGTTCAAGGTTCTGCTGAAATTTTGGGTGATAAAATGATTGTGCAGTGCACCCTACCCGTATGACGTTATTTGGCGTGCGTGTTGCTCTTCTAAATTTTACAGCAACTGATGTCAGCTGATTGAAACATATTGTTCTATTTTTTCAGATCGGCTTCAATCACAACCTGTATATTTCAATAGGGAAAATTCATACTAATTAAGACTGCACAAAGTAAACTCTTTTGACGAAAGATTCATGCATGTACCGCCTCTCGTTTTAAGCTGAAGCAGATGCTAACCTTAAAATAAACTGCTGACTTATTTTACAACTCATGTAGATTATCAACCGTCAGATTCTTTAGAATAAAATAAAACAAGAAAAAATACTATCAAAATGATTACTGCACGCCATCAATCACTCATAGAACTGAAACTATGCGAAAAAGTTTATAGCATTTGGATGTTCGCGTCTCGAAATATTTGGCCTACGACATGGCCATTCTATAAAGAGTTTGTGCCTTAAACCTGTAAAGAGTGCAGAGAGAGAGAGAGAGCAAGAATGAGCAGTGAACTCCATTACAGGTCTACTGGCATTGGGGCGAGGGATTTTAGATTAGTCTTCAAGCGCTTTGATAGTAAAACAGGGCAGAAATCCCTTTAGATGAAGTTTGAAAAAATGGGCTTCGTCTGAGCCTTGACAGGTAACAAAGTCCGGGGGCCTCATGTGTGTACCGGATTGTGTTTTATGACTCCTAGCACGTTATAGTGGCCTCATGCACAACCCCTGGGCATTGCCTCCTGGGGTCTGGACTGTCCAGTGAACGGTAATATAATTGTCCGAAGGTGGCGATCTGTAATCTCTTCATTATAAGTAAGAGCCATTTTCTCAGCTCGTAAAATCGAGTCAACTGACATATTTTTTGCCTTTTGCTTTCTGCATGGATACTTAGTTTAACTTCATCTGGAAATTTATCTCCCCGCTGAACTCCTTGACGTTTTTCCAAGCTATTAACTCCTTTTTAAAGAGGACTACCCACATGAGGACTTGATTGAAAATATTCACATTTTGAAAGGAGAAGAATTCTTCTGAATGTAATGCTTTATACTTTGTCTAACTTGGTTTGTGAGATCACTCCGATTTTCTGTCCGTTATTTTCCAATCTATATATCTCGTCTTTCCAGACGACTAACAAATGAGCAGGTGACTTATTTATTTCCTGATGTGGTTTTAATAGCTGGAAGAAACAGTCAACTGCTGAACAAAATGAGCAATATAAGCTCGAAATTTAACAGTCTTGTGTCATCTGTCAACAAATGAAATCTGATGAGAACAACGTTGACCACCGACCCCCATATAAAATAATAGTGCATAAGAATTCGCTATGTAAAATAGAAC
The DNA here is from genome assembly GCF_032854445.1 of Liolophura sinensis. NCBI lineage: Eukaryota > Metazoa > Mollusca > Polyplacophora > Chitonida > Chitonidae > Liolophura > Liolophura sinensis. The sequence continues at coordinate 7,391,973 of NC_088297.1, read as the reverse complement.
AGACTACATCACGCACATCAACATCAGAGCAGCGTGCAACGAAAATGTGGTAATTGACAAATGCTCACAACGAAACCTGTGAAATCCGGCCTCTTGTCAGTTTATCTCCGTATTTTCGTCTAACTGGTCCATGCAAATACTTACATAGTAGCAAGCTTCAGTCCCCTTTGTACAAGCAGCTTCATGGGTGAAGCAAAAAATGCAAGGTTGTTAATTCCACATTTTGAAAGACCCTGGTCTAGGACGACAGTATCTATTTATTTATTATTTAAATTCATTCAGAAAAAAAACACACACACACACACTGGCGACTTGGAGCATAGTGCGTATTTTCAACCTTGGGATTTGTTTAGTCCTACGTGCCTAATTTATGATCCCAAAAATAGGCGCTCTTGTTTTCTCGTCTTTAAGACGTCATGGGATCACACCATTATTGTGCATGTTGTTGATGTAAGATTTACAGTTTGTATTATCAACATGCCCTGCCAGAGGTATGGAATTCATTTTTCTATAGTTTTGGTTTAATTACTAATGAGTAGTTTGGAATCAAAATATAATACATATTTACACCATTTCACCTTAGGCCATACTTAAAAATGAAGAACTTATATTGTTTCGGTCCATTTTGATCGATGAGGAAACAGGAATACCAGTCCTAAATCATTGGCCACCATATCACTAACCACAGGACCAACACCATTAACAATAGGACCAGATCCACTGACAATAGGGTCAATACCACTGACCACAGGGCCAATACCGCTGACCACAGGACCAAAACCACTGGTCATAGGACCAATACCACTGATCACAGGACCAAAACCACTGGTCATAGGACCAATACCACTGACCACAGGACCAAAACCACTGGCCATAGGACCAATACCACTTACTATAGAAACAACACCATTTTGCCATAGGACTAATACCACTGACCAGAGGACTAACACTACTGACCATAGGACTAATACCACTGACCAGAGGACTAACACTACTGACCATAGGACTAATATCACTGACCACAAGACCAACACCACTGACCATAGAATCAACATCACTGATCGACCCCACGTGTATGTACACCAAGTCTTCACTGAATGTTAAACTGCGTAAAAGGTCCAACAAGGGACATTCCTTGTTGCTAAAAAGCACCATGTTAGTGACAGCGGGGAAGTCCGAAAACCCCTGTCAAACTCGGTGTTGAACGTACGTGTTGCAGTTTAAAGACAAGCGCAGTCGCTTTCCGCAAAATACACATGCCTACCACGTGATGAAAAATTGGATTGTTCGAAAGGTTTGAATTTCTATTCATGTTTCACGTTATGACATATCATGGTAGATTTCTGAATAATAAGGACATATTGTTGACGATCATTTCCTGGAACTAGGTATAAGAAAGAAACAATATGATTGACGTGTGGATGAACCCACTGGCGTCTACCATTAACAGGTAGAGGTCACGATATCAGAAAAATTTATTGCCGCGAAGGCTTGTGTTAATAAACAGCGAAAAAAAATGGCTGAGATCAATGCGATCAGTGAGGGATTAGTCTGTAAAAGCAATTTCAAGAAGACATTTCTTGGAAAAGTGTGAAATAATGTCTTTTTTCTCGGCACAAGAGATCCCCCAACATTAAAACGTTTTCAAGCTTTGGATTTAGTTGTTCAAAAGGACCTCATAAGTCGAACCACCTAAGTAATTCCTAAGAAAGAGGATAACCGCTTGGTCAGAGTGATGGAGTGGTCTTGGGACTCTACGTTACGAAGCAGATCATCTCATTGGCGAGGTGCAGTAGTTTTTTCAGGGCTCTGCCCGATATCCGATACAAAGTGCATGCCACGATGTCGGAATATGACCCTCAACGACTGTGCACTGTACAATTTGCATAGGAAATCACCATGTATTGTTTAAGGTCAGTTAAAGACAGCAATTTTCTGTCTTGCCTCAATAGAGCACACATCCATTCTGCATATCAAAGACAGTTTCAACTTTCTACGAAATAAGGTAATTATCCAATTTATCTTGTAAATTTCATCCTCTTGTACGGTACACGACTTTCAATGGTAAAAATGCAGAGATAAGATTATTAAACACAAAAAAGAAATGAGGCAATTTAATTGTGATTATGAATTAAGATGTGGTGAGATTAATATCCTGACCGAAGTAAGTTGACAAGAGGCCGGATTTTACTGGTTGTGTTTACTTGTTTATGTTGATTAGGGGCTAATACTTGCACTGCAAACAGGAAATCAAATCGCGTTTGAGCGCGTTCATGAATTTTAAAAGAGGCATCAATCAGTAATTTTATAATGTGTGCTATTTTTAATGTTTGCAATATATGACAGCGAGATTCAAGGTGGCACTTTACAGCAGCAGAGTAATTTTACTACAATAACTTCTAATAAAAATATTAATTTTGGGCGGCATGTTTTTATTTTGTATTTCTCTTACAAATGCAAAGACGATGTGTTTATCGTGCGTTATCCAACCCCTATCACGATGTTAATACACACAATGTAGCATATCTGAGATCAGATTCCGGCTTCAATATGTCGCATGGCTAGCTGAATATTGGTTCACTTTAACAGTTTTGCGCCAGCACTTCTGTGTATCGCGTGAAAGAAATTTATTCCATACACGGCATACTTCTCACTACAGCCACATCACATGATGTTTTGAACTTCTGTCAGAGTCAATGACTAAGGTTGAGCTTGATTGGACCATGGGCCATGCATATTTATGAGTAAAAAATCCTGGGTTTTGTAGAGTTAATGTGTCTCAGTAAATCAAGGTAGATGATGTCGAACATCTCTAGCTTGTTTAAAAACAAGATGTATATGCCTTAATAAGTCAGAAACAATCCACACCGAAACCTCGCAGACAAGTAATAAATGGAGCCATTACCAACAAGAAATTATACTGCAATCCTACCTGGTGACCGAAGGACTCATACATGCTATTGAAAGAAGTTGTCTTTACGCCTGTCTTACTGGGAAGGATGGGGGTGGGGGGTGGGGGGGGGAGTAAAAATTAAGGTTTGACATCCACTCCTAATATAAGCTGTGTTTACACGGTCAGATGTTTCAAAAATTTGCCGAATACAAAACACTAACCACTAGGCATGGGCCTAGCGATTAGCTTGCCAGTGCAGCTCAGTGGCACAGAGGCCACTCCCCAATGTGTTCGCTGTGAGATGATGCTCGCTTCACCTTTGGTCGATCCTGAGGCGGTCGTGCAGCAACATGCTGATTTTCCTGAGTTTGTCCTTGGATGTGCCTTGTTTCCTTCCATCACAGCAGTGGTCTCCGTCGTACAACTGAAATATTCTACTGTATACGGTGTAAAACATCAATCAAATATAACGAATATACACTAAAATTCAGACTTGGATATAAATAATCAAACTGAATGACTGTCAGTTAAAATTGCGAAATTAAATTTTACCACCTTGGGCACGGGTAGATTTGTCTTTGTAGAGACAAAGAAATAATCTGTTTGAGTACCTTTTCACAAAACATGATGACCACGAAGAAGGCCGTTCCAGATCAACCATATAGCGATGTCATCCTGTCCTTCGTGCTAGACCTTTGCAATTCGCATAAAACGGAGAGATGTATTTCCCTTCCACAGACAAAAGACCCGTTGTAGTTAAAATCAGTTCTCGGTCAAGTATCTCAGAGGTGCCAGCAACGTTTTAGTATCATCGATCAGAGCACTTAATGGCGCTTCCTCCCCTAGTGGCTTGTAAATAAATGCTGAGCAGCAGGGCCAACAGTCACGTTTATCAGCGTGTACCGCCTCTCGTTTCAAGCTGAAGCAGATACTAACCTTAAAATAAACTGCTGACTTGTTTTTCAACTCATGCAGACATCAATTGTCAGAATCTTAGTTTAAATAGGTCAAGAAAAAATACTATCAAAATGATTACTGCACGCCATCAATCACTCATAGAACTGAAACTATGCGAAAAAGTTTATAGCATTTGGATGTTCGCGTCCTCGAAATTTATGGCCTATGACATGGCCATTCTATAAAGAGTTTGTGCCTTAAACCTGTAAAGAGTGTATAGAGAGAGAGCCGGAATGAGTAGTGAGTTCGAATAGAGGCCTACTGGTATTGGGCGAGAGAAGTATCTCAGAGGTGCCAGCAACGTTTTAGTATCATCGATCAGAGCACTTAATGGCACTTCATCCCCTTAGTGGCTTGTAAATAAATGCTGAGCAGCAGGGCCAACAGTCACGTTTAACAGTACACTACTATTGGGATGTGTCGGGCTCTCTTGTTCATTGTCCTGACGTTACTGTCACTAGATGAGACACAATATTTGAGACATGTCTGTGTTGCAATGTACTGCTTATGTTGTTGGTTTTTTTCGTAACAGCTCGAAGTCTGACGTGTTTTCGAATGTTGTGAGACATTTTCAGAATTTAACAACTATATGCAGAATGAGATATAAAAAGTTATAAAGCCTTATTGCTAGCATATTTTTTGTACTACAGTACAATTCTTATTTCCAAAACAAATACACACATATATTAATACAGTCGACAAGGCTGTCAAGGCTGCCAATTATCCCCGCACCCTCTATTGCCACTACTTAACATCTTACCTTGGCACTAGGCCTGTCAAACTTTAGACAGATAGTTTAGTATATCCTGAATCGATTCCGATCATTTAAAACGTCGAAAGCGGAAGAAAGAAAGGGGAATTTGGTGATCAAACATCCGAAAATCTACTCCGCTTAACTATCGAGCCACCGTTGATGTTGTGACGTCATGGCAGTACATTCCCTGCAGGCATGTGGGGCTTCTCTGTGAGTACAACACAAACCACTGGAGACAATCGCTAATTTACAACTAATTTCGAGATTATTCCATACCGATGTGTGGTTTGCAACTACAGCAACTCAACGAAAGATACTTTAAAGTTACACACCTAGTCTAAAAAGAAAGGGGAATTTGGTGATCAAACATCCGAAAATCTACTCCGCTTAACTATCGAGCCACCGTTGATGTTGTGACGTCATGGCAGTACATTCCCTGCAGGCATGTGGGGCTTCTCTGTGAGTACAACACAAACCACTGGAGACAATCGCTAATTTACAACTAATTTCGAGATTATTCCATACCGATGTGTGGTTTGCAACTACAGCAACTCAACGAAAGATACTTTAAAGTTACACACCTAGTCTAAAAAGCCACAGATTGAGAAAATATGGACGCGATCTCATCGAAAACACCTTTCCATTACGGATGACTCGATCGTAGTCGTATGAGACTTGCTCATTCCATCAGGCTACAAGCAAATGCCGATCGATGAGGCTTATCCCAAAGTAAAGCCAAGCCAAAAAATAGTACAATGTCCATAATTTCACTCCTGATGTACTAAAGGTTTTTGTTGCTTGTTTTGAAACCAAGGCCTCTAACATTAAATTTAGGGAGCCACTAGCCTACAACGGCCACGATGCGTAAGGTAGCCAGTCATCCGCCAGGTCAATTCAAACAGCACGTACGTCCAGACTGCAAGCCATACCCTAAATCCTCTTTGACAGGAACCCAGGCAAAACGGGTGATATTTTTTAAAACCTAAAACATTAGGTTCATAGCTACTTTCGCCGATGTTAAGCGATCGACTGTTCACGTCACTGCATTTCACAATCCGTTGACCCAACTGCATGCTTCCTCGTGTCACAGCCAGTATTGCTCGACTTGGCTATGAAAATGTATAGTCTGTGAACAGCGAAACCGTGCCAAATTCACAACGGGTACAACCATCATTCGATGGACGCCCCACTTGTGTCAGACAAACCAGACTGGAGCGCGTTTGTGTCATCCAGTCTACGATTGCCGGTATGAAAGCGAAAATCTGTCATCATGTCGGTCATGCAGTCGCTATGCATGCTGTACACGCTTTTTAAGGATGCACATGTTATACAACTCCCTTATCTGTCAAAATACTTGTTGTAAACGGTTTTACTATCCCTATATGATTTTCACGGCTCTGATTAAAAAGTGTTGAGGCAGGGATAGTTATAGATTATATGATGCCATGGTTTCTGGAAAACCACAGTCGACAGTAGATTTGTCAATGCTTTGCAGGGCTTTTCAATACATAATCCTGTCAGTTATTCATATCGTGACGTCGCCCTGTCATAGCTCCGCGGCCGACAAGATAGATTTACTTTTTTTCTTTTGAAGTGGAACTAGTTAACACAATATTTTTAAATGCTGTTTACATACTAACATAAAGACTGTGTCTAGGATCAGTTAGTGTGAAGGCGTTGGGGTTCACTTTAAAAACCTATTATCTTTTGCCGCTTTGTTTTACATCATTAACTGCACGCGTTGAAATTTGCTTGAGATTGTTTTAGTCTGGAACTAGCAGGGATTACGCTAAATAGTGCGTTGGCGTTTCTCAGCGACACAGTCGCCAACGGATTAATAGAGTGAGTGTAAAAAAATCCCAAAACAAGTGTTAAATGGATTGTTGTTTAACTCCGTGCTTAAGAACATTTCGCTGACATGATTGGTTGGGTTTGCCTGTGAAGACCAAGACTTCTAACACAGAGTCGCAGAGGAACACGTTGGATTCGAACCTGCGACCCCATTAGTGAAGGGCTAATAGACTTACATGTAAGTACCTGGACCTAGAAAGGTCTGTGAAAAACATCTTGACATTACCGCTGTGCCTGGGGATTTAACAGTAGTGATCAAAACTGTACGGCAAAGTGGGAGTAGATATCACATGTGAGCTCAGGGTAAGCCAACTTTACGACAAAATCAATACACAGCCTTAATCAGCCATCATTGTCCTAGTGATAAAAAATAATCGGGAATGTGGTGACGAGGTTGTTCACTTGTACTGTATGAAGCTTAGGCGTGTAAGCAACTCATTAGAATTAGCATTACCATTATCTACGTATAGACCAACTACATCACGAACAAGCTGGTATAGCTAAATAAACTAAAACCATATCGCGAGTATTAGACATACATTCAAACTGTGTTTATATAATTCATCATGTGTATACATTATTCATGTTTTCAAGTTTTTGTAAAAAATTAAGACAGGCAGTTTAACGTGAAATAAACCGGAGAAACATATGAAAACATGTGACAGACTAAATTTCGAGTAAAAAAAGATAAAAATATAAAGTGAAGTTCCCCATACAGACCACTGAAATTTATGCGTAAAATGCTTTCCTTTTTAGATTTTTTTAGAGTGTTGAAAGGCATTAAAAACTTTGAAAACAATGGTGGCTTTATGAGCCACACAGCCGGGATTTAGGAACTCTAACGTCAAATCACCTTTTTCCCGGATATTCACCAGAAGGAAGGAATTTTTGGGAACATAATTTCATTAATCTGTCACTCATGGATAATTCCAACATTGAGTGTGGTGACAGAAATGAGAAAACTTCCTGTGATGTCAGAGTGTGACGTCTTTTCACTAAAATCTAAAAAAAATAAATGTAAGTAAGTAAAAATAAATGTATATATATATATATATATATATATATATATATATATATATATATATATATATATATATATATGTATAGTTTTAAATTGTCTAGTGATGCCTATTTCTATTTTTGGAGTTCTTTTCATTTCACTGGGAAACTAATATCTGCTTTTTTTAAATGCCCTTTGATCTGACGAGTGTGGCGCATGATTTATGTTTTCATAACTCATGCCATTACACAGTGGATAACCAGTCCTGTGAATCTAAATAAAGACGTTGCGTGTTGCCAGATCATCACACATAACTCGGCCCATTCAATCTCTAGAGGGAAATGGAGCATATGTCGCTTCTGTTGTAATTCAGCTTTCAGCCTGTTATGTTACGGTGCGATAGATCTTGAGATTTCCACAAATGGCGAGATACGGTTAAATGCTAAATAGTTTTACCGGAACGTATTAACGATATCATTTGAAAGCAGGCACACTCGTGGTGGGATCGAAAGGTGTTAATAATTTCAGCATTCTTTGGCCAGTAAATTCACATGTTCATTTCTAACCTATTTCTTCTGTAGTTCGTGTCCTTCAGGCGATTACATACAACGGCTTCTTCCGCTCAAGTGCCCAACGATGATATCTGTAACACAAAACAAACACACCTATCAAATGTGGAATTGTCTGTTAAGCATCACTGAGCAGTCATTCACACACATCACCAGATGTAGAGAACATCAAAGTTAATGCATCCTCGTCCCTGGAGAAACACTGTTTTTTCATTGCTCTGTGCAGGGATTAGTTTACTGCCAGATTTGGGCTTCAAAGGGATCAAAGAATTTTGGTTTAATTGGCTTAATTAAGGTAACAGTTGGTGGGAAAAGATTAAAGTTCACATAAAACGATAGCGATTAAACGCATACCCGCAGGACGTGCACTTGACGACCATTCTACTCGGGGACGGCTGGTCTCATGGTTCAGTTAGGTTGTCGCGCGATTGGAAGTGCATGGCACAACCGAGGCCCTGAATGGAGTGGATGTAAATGAGACGTGTGAGAAAGTGTTTTCTAAAAGTAAGTCATTGTTTCGGTTTTGACGCCCCATTGGCAGTATTTCGATTATATCGCGACAACAGACCTAGGGACCGGGAAACAGCTGTGGCTTTCAGTATCAGAATGACAAAATCTAAAATCAGAACAGAGACAAGACGCCATCAATATTAACAAAAACAGAAGTCATTATTTTATAAAACTGATTTCTGTTTTCCCTGATGTATTTTTTTTCAGATGTGCCAGTTCTTATACAATACTTAAAATCCTTATTAACGTCATCACCAGCGACACAAAAGGCCATACTGTGTTCACCCTGTTAACAAAAGGTTGGTCGTATTTTACGCCAGGATAGCCCAGAAGAATGCTGTCTTGTAATTTCAGAGGAAAAGAGACCAGACGTATGTAGATACTGGCACTACCGAGACCTGGCTTTTAGTAGCCTTAAAATATAGATAGGAGAACATGTTATACATGGTGGTTGAGCTCGTCGAAATGATAAAAAGTGAATGGTTTCACTGTATCTTTGAGCACACGCGTAATCTCTTGTTTCCATTTATTCGTATCTGATACCCTTTATGAGTTTCTCGCCGCGACATGTACAAGCTTGCATGTATGTTTGGTCAACGCGATCTCCATCAATATATAAGACCAGTTATTCAAATTTCAGTCTTGAGTAAATCGTTAGGGGTGTTTAATTGTAGGTGGCTTGAAAGAACAGGACAAAGCCCAGCGACACGAAAAAAAAAAACTGTCACAAGCTTGTGGTATTGTCTCAACGAAGCACTTACTGGAAGAAGTCCTGTCTATACTTCAGCAGCATACCTAAAAGCATTCAGAAGATATCAAGTACAAAACTTCAATAATGGGACATACGTGTGCACAATGTGGATGGATGGCAGTAACAATCTCTGTGCATGCAGCCGTTTTACAGTGTACTTCCGCAAGATTTGTACAGGCTGAGAGACATGTCATTGTCGGCTATTACTTATAGCTGGTGGTTTAACCTGTATGTGGCATCAATAATGGAGAAAAGCAACGTTAAACAAATTATGGGTGGTGTCTTAAAAAGTACTGCATGTATTGAGCTTAAGTCTTGCACACACGTAAAGCATAATAGTACAAGGGGATTATTCCATCGTTGATTGGCTGAGTACCGTAAATTACTGAATTCCTGACTTATTTTATTTTGTATATGAATTAATGTTAAACAAAATGTTAGGTTTTTTTTTTTCAAAAATAACTCCATGTATTGAGCTCAGGGTTTGCACACGTGTAGAGCAGAATAACACAAAGGAGATATTTCATCGTTGATTCGGTTTGTACATATTAAGTACCGTAAATTACTGAATATCTGACTTATGTATTAGAATAAATGTTAAACAAAATGTTAGGCGTGGTGTTCTCAAAAAGTACTGCATTTATTGAGCTTAGGGTTCGCTCATATTTAGAGCACAATAGTACGAGAGGGGTATTCCGTCCTTAAGTGGGTGTGTGTTTATTAAATACCGTAAATTAGTGAATTTGTGGCTTAATTACTGAATTTCTGAGTATATTGTGCACTAGAGTTACTGTTAAACAGAATGTTTGGGTTGGTATCTTAAAATTACCTAAAATTACCAAATTCACGAATTCAGTTCTTGATGCAAAGAGCTGAAGTTTTGTGTTCATGCGTCTCATACATGCGAGCTCTTTCATAGCTTTGCTACCAATTCTAACTTTTTACTCAGTTTGTTAAAGGCATGGAAAGCCCTGTTGGTCGTAAATCGCCTGCACATCTTTAACCCTTTGTTTTCCAGAGCAATAGGCAGGTGAAAGAGCATTGTGGCAAGCCACCTTGCAGGTTGAAACATTCATTACGTAGCAACAACATAGGCTGTAAAATGCTTAGCTTTATACATAAGAACAAAGCAAAACTATACTTGTTTGAGCAAACAAAATAACACAACACCGCTCGCCCTTTCTTAAGCGGACACAACCTTTTGGCCATTTACATGGATAGCATTATGTGCACAATTATTTCGGAATTTTTATGGCGGTAGCTAGCCTGTTTTAAACTGGGTTTTTGTGTCCAGACCGACCAAGTTATTTATGGTCAGTCCAACAACGCTTCTGTCGTCGGTCCCACCAAAAATATTTTGGTCAAAATTAGACTTTGTGGAGAAAGCGAACGTGCACCATCAACATGGCTACGACCGTGAATTAGGAGGAAAACAAACAAAGCATAATTTATCTCTTTAGAAACGAAGTAGATAGACTTAGACAAAAAGCAATACATCTTAAACAAAGTAAGAAGATAGAACAGCATCACTCTACATAGATCCTGTAAATGAGTCTAAGGGACGGCAAATGATCGCATGTAGAAGTTCAAAGAAAGCCAGCCAAGATTCATGACAGCGCCATTTGGAAATTTATGTTCCAAATATATGTATAAATCTTCCTGTGACGTTTAAGGGGACAATGTGAAAGTACAAATCGACTTTAGTTCATCAAACATATCATTTATTATTTCCTCTTCGAAAAAGACTATGCCGCTAATTTTCGCAGACGCATAATTCTCCATCACCATCGCCATTACGTATAATGAATTAGCGTAATTTTTACAATAAAACAGAAGCTATACCACGCAAAGCAAAACAATTTAAGGAAGGGAAAAAATGTATCAACTATATTTACTATAGACCACCGCCCGCCTCGAAATCGGGGGGACCTCGTTATCAAACCCCGGATGGGTCATCTCAAAAATGGTACTTGCTACTGCCTCGCTTGGCGTTCTGCACTGAGACCTGGGAGCAAACCCCATTAACGGTGGTACAATTAATGAAAGCTGGAAAATGTATAAATCCCATGTATGTCCAAGGCAAGGACTAAACAGTTACCAGGACCGGGGCAAAAATCTTTTACGAACAGCTTTTAAATCGGTAGTAGCTCATGGTGTGTCTTCGCGTTTGACCACTGAACTGCGAAAGAACTTCACTATCAGCCTAGTTATGTTTCGTTACCAGAGCATCGTCCACTTGACAACACTGCCAAATGCTGATCTCGCTCTTCTCCTTGGTAAGCTGGGAGGATTTACCATTGGATGGAGTCATTAGAGCAGCCGTAGAAGGGGCTGCACTCGACGCCGAGCGCAGTAGTTCTAAAAGTCACCGATCAGGGATAGACGGAGATTGTGTCGGGAACAGCGTGGGTAGGAGGTGATCGATCCCCACCGAACAGTCTAACTGCAATTTCAACACACTGAGCGGTCACAGGAATATTGTCTATTGATAATAGTGTGACAGTTCGTCGGAAGGAGACGAGTGAGCTACTTGATGCCGTGTAGGATTTGATTCCCGATTGATACACCGTTTTTGGAAGAAAAACCATCATCTGTGTAATTGTGTGTATTTAACACTGCTTCTTAAGTATTACGTCAAATTTCGAGACATCCGTGTTTCGGGCACAAGTCCAAAGATTAAGGAATTAGTGAACAATTTCGCCGTGTCTGACTTCGGTGCGTTGATTGAATGTTACTGTTAAAACCTTTCACTGTTGAATACTTGTGTGCCTTGTGTGTGATGAAACTTCTCCAGTTTCTTACAGCCTTTTGACGTTCTGTATTAATGCTTTCATCCCGTTCTGTTTTAACTCTAATTTGGCTTTTGTCGTCGCGCATATGATCAAGGACGGAATCTAATTGGTGAGTATCTGTTTTCCATTATTAAGACCTCCTTTTTCAACGTCTACGTAAATTACAAAATATGATAAAGATGACGGAGTTTAACTTGGTAATTAACAATTTGTAATATGAAAAGAGATAGGGTTTCTTTTTAAAGAGACAACCGGGAATAACGAGTAAATGACATCATTAAAAGACAAGTGCAGTAGCTAGTCAAAAATAGTTCTTATAATACAAAATTTCCCATATTTGGGGCCTAAATAGAATACGAAATAGAAAAAGTTCCTCTTACTTGAAGGAAACGCAGTCCATGGAGCCGCTGGTTGAAATGATTTTGATGAGCTGAAGGTCGCTTCCTTGGTTTTACGCTCTACGTAGTGTCATATCTTGTATTTCTGCATGAACTAGAAACTTGTTCGTTAATTAAACACCCCCGGGGTCGAGACCGGGGTCCTTTACATTGTTTTCATGTGATTAAATGTAACCATTTGCATGGACCTTTACAATAACACCCTGTGAAGAACATATGTTTAATCTGTCAAAATTATGAATAGGTCAGGTAACAGATGTTGCAGACGCACAAACGTACATGACTGTTCCGTTGCTGATAAAACGTTCTGAAATAGACACCTCAATAGACTTCGTGACTTTTGCTGAGGAAAGACATTGTGCTAGAATGCTCCATGATAACGTGATATGCATATATTCAAGCTGACGAATCTAGTCCACGTTTGAGATAAACCTCAAAACACACCAAGATTTAAACTACAGCGAATATCAAGTGATTTATGACTTTTGTCATGACAAAAATCCTCATGGCAAGTACAATTGGCACTCTGACAAAAACTGTGTGCCCTGTCTACGCTGTTATTAGTCATTAGTGAGATTTGAATCACGAAATAAGGAATATCAAAGGTAATTTTATTTCATCTCTGCGAAAGCTTCGAAACATTGTCAAAGTACCTGTCGTTCATAACGTCAGCTTACATGATTTACCACCCAGGTGTCCATTAATAAGCCCTTTCTATGGCGTGCGTCCATAGCCCGCATGTAAAATAACTTTGAAATGAGCGTGGGTCACGAAATATGTCAGATTTAATCTTTTAGCAATATTCTGAAACGCCCCCCCCCCCCCCTTCGTTGAAACGTGCTGGTCTTTTAAGTATCCGTTAAATTTCTTCTGTGTAGTAATCGTGTTGAAGAGGATTTTCATTCTTTGTGAGAAAGTAATATTCTTAGTGCGGCTATTAAACCATTGTTATGTGGATTTCTTTTGCTGGCTTAACTATACAAGACGTGGGTGTATCTTCTAATGACTGGCCTGTGACCACTGGCGTAGCCGACTCCCATTGGTTTGTCTGCGAACCTATGTGCGATTATTTGTCACTTCCCCGGAAAAGAGTAGAAATTTCCTCTTGACTACATCCGCTTTCTTACATCCATAATTCTGAGCATCGAGAAATATTCTCGGGTGCGGCTTCAAACCCCTATTCAACCAATGTGGTAAGAAAAAACATGTTTTGCCGAAAAAGGCCTTTCTTGATGCATGTATGATATAAAACAACACAGTATTAAGAGCACAATGTAAATGCTTCAATGAAAACGCCTTATATAAGCCCTGGCACCATGGCCTACCCAGAAAGAGATAGAAAGAAATGCAGCGCTGAGGCGTAATTGCCTAGTGACACTGTTATCTAGGCACACAATGTGTATGAATAAGCCCTGTCGACGGGCACGTATTTGCCCCAAGGGTGGCACTCTATTAGCTCTATCTTTTTATGTGGCACATACATGTAGAACAAGTAGCTTGTGTCCAGATTTTTTTTTTTTTTTTTTTTGGTAACCTTGAGAACTGGGTATCTCATTTCGTGACTATTATAAGTGAACTGACACCCAAGTTATATCTGAACTAATCCAGAGATGTTCTTGTATAAGGTAGTGCGGACAAGGACCAGTCTAGCAAGTTAGATCAACGCAGTGAAAACTACTTGTGCTAATGTCTGCACTTCACATGCGAGCCTGTTCGTTAGTAACTGGTAAAGGTATGTGGTCTAACCCGCGTACTCCAACAATAAAACTGTCCGCCATCGTATAAGTGAACCATTCTTGAACATGGCGTTAAACAAAATCAGTAAATGTGTGACCGAAATGATAAGAAAAACTCGCCACTGCTTGTAAATAAAGAAAATTTCCAAAACATATTTAAGAAGAAAAATGCGTTCCTTCCCTACAAAGTCTAGTAGCATATTATATATGCTCACCGTGTCTGCCGACCATGTGCAACGATGTAAAAACAAGCAAGATTCCATGTTGCTGTTTAAAAGTGCCAAGTTTGATGCTTTTGGGCATTTATTTATTTATTTACTCATTTAGTTGTTGTTTTACGCCATTTCAACAATATTTCACTTATACGGAGATTGCGCTTTACATGTTGGATCTGTCTTGCTCAGTGCATACATCCCAGATCATTGTGCTTTCTATTCGTGTATCTACACATACTACAGACACATGACGGCAGTCTAATATAAAATGTGTGACGTCAGTGTGCTGTAGAACACATAGCTCAGGGCAGTCTGATATATCTGGTTTCAAGAAAGTTACAAGATGGTGAATGCTGTATAACTTGAACAAGGTCCGAATGACAAGTGCAAACTAGGGTCCATAAGTGTAGTTCATACTGAATATAAATAGAAGTATCTGTATCAGACTACCTCTAATAAGAACTAATTTAGTATCAGCGCCGGGGACGAGCTGTAACAATAGATGTGATTTAACGCACATTAGCAGTCGGGTAAGGGAAATTAGACATCTAACGAAATGGACTGACAGCTGATAACTGCATTACTAGGCAGCACACAAAGTGTATCTAGGCAACAGTGTAGCTAGGCAACAGTAAGAATTCGACAAAGGGGGACATGAAAAAGTGACATTCCCTGACAGTTACGAATGAAAGCGATATTCCAGTATTTTTAATAAGAGCCTGGAAATGTGTGACTGAAATTTTGTTTTTCTGTTTTTTAGCTAGGCGGGATGTTTTCTGCTTCGAACCACTCTTGTTTTTCATCAACAAGTAATATGGGCTGGCAGCTCAGTTATCGCATGCTTTAGTTCTCGGGGCTTGCCGGAGTAGATACACTCCTGATAAGATGGCTAGAATGTCAATAGAGTGCGCGAGCACAAAGTTAATTTATCCGTTCCGACAGTGTAATTAAATCGAAAAGATTTCTTTACAAATTCTAGATTGTGCCAGGGCTCAACAGATACAAGGATTTTGCAGAGAGAAAATTATGACGTTTTTGTATCCAAGTCACGGTTTGTTCTATATCAAGGGAGACTACTCTGATAATGTCGAAGATACCCATAAGAGAAATGTAGACAAATGCTTCCAACAGACAACAAAGTCGCTTAAAGCATACTTGTTTTAAATAATTTCGGTATGATGGTGGTCACCAAGGTATTGAAGGAATGATAATGGTTTAACGCCAATTCGCCAATGTTTCAATCACATCTTGGGGAAACATGCTTTAACCAGTGGACAGTGAATTGTTTTCGATGCGATCAAGAGAACACACAAAATTACAGTGACACAGTTAAAGGAAAGTAAATAACACAAATGTCACGGTTCAAAAACCAAATTCAAATTTTTAAAATGTATAAATGTAGAATAATTATATTTTATGACATAAACCAAACGCCTTTTAATAATTAATTGCAATTATTGTGACGACTGTGTAGAACCTTTGTCATGCATGACCAATGTCTACACAGTCAACCAGAATATGCTTGATGTGGCTGTACTGGGAATCGCACGACGTATCACACGAGGAAAAATCCCTAGCACACACATGCATATATTGGGCATCACATAAAACACACTCGAGCAGTTTGCTTATCGAGGATAAAAATGTGTATTAAACGAGAATGACAAGCACGGCATGATCTTGATCTTATCGAGATATTCCATGAGAACGCGATCTAAATGACAGTGTGGCGCCAAGAAATGTAAAGTTTCTCCTGATCTGCTAAAACGTACATATCCCGGACAACTCCAGTTAAAGAAAGTGGATGCAGTTTAAAAATGCTTAATATTTTACCCTTTGGCCTTAGAGTAATATGTAAGCAACAAAACCAAAATAAGACACAATTGTCTATAGTGACATATACCTGGACATGAAATACAGAAAACCATTGCACTGGCGGTGTTTGTCTTAGGGTTGTGGATCCCCAGTGTAGGGTTAGTACTGTCATTTGCCATTAGGAAGGCAATGCGAAAACCTTGGATTCATAAGGTTTTGTTACTTGATTTTGTAGATGTATAATTTTTTAGGATACGTGCAGTGTCTTAAGATCATTAAGTTTCTCATACAGCAATTTTCTTGACAGCAAAAAAATTATGCGCCACGTCAAATCGCTGTTATTTTATAATCGCATTCCTGTAAATTTTCTGCAAATTGAGTATCTTGGCTGACGAGCTATTGTAAAGTGATTCAGTAACTTGCCATTCGACTTACCTTGGTCTTACATCGAGTTTGTGACAAATCAGAATAGCTCACACTGGGGCGTTGTATGTTTGGGGCTGTTTTGCTAAAGGCTTCCCCGCCTCAAGATGGTAAGAACCAAGGACTGGTAGAAAACGTGATATTGGTAATAGGTGCACACACAGGGCTACTGATCGTCCAGAAATGACCAATTAAGCTTAAGAGACGCACAGTCCGCATTAACTAAACATCACTTTCGCGAAGGAAGTGGCAGACTAGACATCAGTGCTCATCCACTTGGCACTGGATCATCTCTTCATCTGGTCAATTTAAAGCTGTTCCTGTGAAGGTAGTTTCAACATAATCCTACTTGACACCAGACCAGAACTTTGATGACAGACCACGTGATGAGAACTGTCAAGAGCTCTCATATTTATGGCTATATATCGAATGTTCGGTTATTCTCGGACTTAAGTTGGTCTTGTTCCCTGAAAATGGTTGACCGAATTAAAAACCAAAGACGAACCGTGCCGCATGCTATATGTATATACCAGGATGGCATAATACACACAATCGTTGGCTTTCTCTGGCCATATTTATACATTGCGTGCTACGAAAAATGGTAGAGTACTTATAAAATGAATAACAGTATTAGTATCTGTCTGATAGCCTATTGTGAGATACGTATGTTTTTAATTATGAACAATATCGTTTTCCATTCATAACCGGTAATAAGGGGCCTCCGTGGGCGAAAGGGTTAGCACGCCAGCACGGCGTAATGATCCAGGTGCCTCTCACCAATGCGATCGTTTTGAGTTCAAGTCCAGCTCGTGCTGACTTTCTTCACCGGTTTTAAGTGGGAAGACTTGTCGGACCAACCTGCAGATGATCGTGGCTTTCACCGTCGTCGTATCAAATATTCTTCAGTACGGCAAAACACAACAATCAAATAAATAAATAAATAAATAGCAATAATTGCTTCCGACAGTGGGATTACAATACAAGATTTGTAGAGTCCAAATGGAATGTATGGGTAAATACGATTATCAATCTGAAATATCCATTTTATATACTGGCATTCTACCCTATCGGTGACATTATCCACGGCCTATTCTGAGTGTTTAATTGTTTTCTGAACCTCAGAAGATTTGTAACTAAATGTCCCTCGTCTAATCTGTTTAATCTAATGGATCGTATCATGATGACTACTCTGCGATACTTAACTTGAAATCATTGCTAATATTCTCATGGCGTCAGATATTTGACCCATTTCGGATTGTTAACATCCAATTTGTAATTTCAAGAAAATAGACGTTTTTCGGATAGCCTAAAGCGGTTTAAAATATGGCCTCCATACCGATAAGAGAAATGTAATTGTGTTCTCCACACTGGCACCGGAAACCATACCTATACCAGAAATTTAATTGTTTTCTCCACATCGAAATCGGAAACCAAATTGTGCTCTCCTTACGTACACCAGAAACAGGATTGTGGTGTCCCCACCGATGCCGGACACCTAATTATGGCATATATTTCGGTTGATGATTGGTATATAAATATCTGTTTTAAAGCATGGATGCATTCTGATATCGGGAACCTATGTGTGGTCTTCTTACCTATATCTGATTTAAAACTGTGATTTGTCCACGGATACCAGAAACCCTACATGTGGTCTGTCTTGAGCTTTGCTTATACCCGAGCACCAGAAACTTCCACATGACAATGTGACGTTACCAGTGTAAATCTCAGGTTACAATTATGTGTACATTTACTTGCGTCCATTCCCATGCCCACGCAACTTTTAATACCGATATAACCGGAAGAAATTTAAACCTAAACCTGCACATTTAAAACCAGTTACAGGGCACTCCACAAGGCTGGTAAAAAATCCCACAAGGTTTTTCTTTTCTGATGAAGTACGATTTGGCCCATATAAGAGAACACCCAGTATAAACATATCTGTTGCTTTTGTGCTGATCTCGGAAAAGTTGTTGTGTTATTTCTTCAGCTTTAATTATACCCATCAATAAGGCTCTTCCGGAGCATCACCGACAACCTGCTAACAAAATGCGGGCTTACGTGACACCTCCAGCTGAAATCCAATTTGTCGCGATTATCCCATACATCCAGCGGTCTATCCTTTCACCTATTAAGTCCGATGTAAAGCGGCATTTGCTTAATAGCATCAGCCCAAAGATGTGTTTGAGCACGGCAGAAAACCTCTAACAATACAGAAGGTTTCATAGCATTGCGGGAGAGATGTGTTGTGAGCAAGTTGCTTCTGAGAGGAAAGTCTAAATTCAAAGCCGGGTTGTTACTCACGCGAAACAATGATCTAAGCCCAAAGTTGATTGCTTCCTAACGTGACAAAGTTGTAGAAGCATAGCGTTTCTCCATAATTGTTACAGAAGTAAAATTACAATGCCGTAGCACCTCCAGTTATTGCGCTTCTGGAGGACAAATCAATCAAGCTGATATATATGACCATTATCTTACATCATCGGAACATTGTTGGCACTCACATTCATGGCGGTAAAAATCAGGGACAAATAATCGTGTCATTAAACTATTGACACCTGTTCAACGATATCTGAAACCATGCTCGTCTTGTTGCAAAATATTACATAGCTGTGCGAGAGAAATCTGAGGTGTGGTAGTATGATAATGATCATCACTATCA
Organism: Liolophura sinensis; assembly: GCF_032854445.1. NCBI lineage: Eukaryota > Metazoa > Mollusca > Polyplacophora > Chitonida > Chitonidae > Liolophura > Liolophura sinensis. The sequence goes on along the minus strand of NC_088297.1, from coordinate 7,372,650 downwards.
CAGATATATCCATGTACTTCTCCAGGCGTCAGTTTTGGAGCAAGAATCTTGACTGGTGTGCCAATGAAGTTAGAACCGCTGGGAAATTTCGAATTGTTTTATTTAATTTAATTCTTTATTTGTTTACTGAGGATATCCCACAACCCATGGGTCACTAGGGAGTCTCCTCAAACTTATATACATCATACATTTATATAAACAAAACTTGATAGTGAAGAATAAAATATTTACAATATTTACAATACACATAGGCATCCAATACTGCACACACTCATATACTTCATTAAGTACCGATTATATAACAGATTTAGGAATGGGTTTCAGTCTTAGCACTTTGTACCTTAAAAGGAGCTTGTTTGAACTACTTGGTGAGTACGATGGATAAATCTTCGAGTATCTTGAATGAATTTGTGCACAGAACAGAATATGGTTTTATTGTCTTCAAGAGATAGGTCATTTGATCCAAAAAGTAAAATATTTGAGATATGTTTTGAGCAATGCGGAAGGAAAATAGATAAGTGAGCATTTGGAGAAATCGTTTTAGTAAACCTGTCGAACATGTGCTTCCTTTGAGCGGCATATGCGGGACATTCAATAAGAAAATGATGAGAATTTTCACATTTGTAATTACATTTATGACAAGACTGGTCATCTGAAAGGCCATTGGTAAATAAGTCTGCGTGAAGAGCGCTCAGTCCCATCCGCATCCTACAATGCAGTATCGGGGAAAATGTTACAAAAGAATCGTACAGTACGGAAATAGTAATGCTGTCAACAAAACTAGGTTTAGGATAGGATTTAAGCTTTTCTCGTGACGAAAGTGGAGAGGTATTGAATTCCAATCTTTAATTGTTTGGGGAATAAATGACGACATGTACAACTGGATACGACCTTTGGGAAGACGGATGTTGTGCTTTTTTCGTAGATTGTATGTACTGACGACAGCTTCATTTCCGCATGGTAGTAATTTTTTCAAATAAGGAGGCGATAGCCCATTTATAATTTTATGGAAAAGAAGAATTCTGTGGGATCTACGTCTCACATAAAGCGGTTCCCATCTTAGTTCATTTAATAATTTACTATACGATGTCCGACGTAGGCCCCCAGAACAGAGAAGAGCAGCTCTTCGCTGAATTGTTTCAAGTTTTTGAGGCAACACTATACCGCAATTGTCAAACAGGATGTCACCATATTCGATGGTAGATCTTATTTGACTGAAGTATAGAGTTTTCAAACATTTTCGGGTAAGGCATTTCTTACATCGGTTGAGAATACTCAGTTTTTTGTTACATTTATTAACTAAGTTTCTAATGTGTTCGTCCCATTTCCCATTGTGTTGTAAAAAGATCCCAAGGTGTTTGTGGGACTGAACGCTCTTCACCTCCGTGCCATTAAGATACAGTTTGGGATAGGAAGGATTTCCCTTTAATGATACAAGTAAATAAACTGTCTTAAGAGCATTAAATGTGACACACCATTGATTTGCCCACGACGCTAACTTGCTAAGGTCACGGTTCAGTCTAGTTTCTGAGACTGGTAAATCTTTAATTTCTTCTAACAAGGATGTGTCGTCAGCAAATATATTTATGTCACATTCAATATTAGTATTTATATCATTTATGAAGATAAGAAACAACAAAGGACCAAGTACAGAGCCCTGAGGAACTCCTGAGTACGTAGGATTCGAGCTAGATTCTTTACCGGTGAGGCAAACAGAGATTGATCGATCAGATAAGTAATCATTTATCCACGCCAGTAACATTCCTCCAATACCCATCTGCCTCAACTTAAATAGTAAACCTGTGTGCCAAACCTTGTCAAAGGCTTTGCTCACATCCAAGAATACCAAACACATATCATTACCGTTGTCTAAACCTTTATAAATATTATGGACGATTTTAGTTAGTTGACAGATAGTTGAATCACCACTTTTGAATCCTGCATTGTGAGGAATAAGAATATTGTTTATCGTAAGATATTGATATAAATGTTTATAGACGACTTTTTCAAATACTTTGGATATCGATGGTTGAAGACATACTGGTCTGTAGTTAGAAATACAATGTCGATCACCTTTTTTAAATACTGGGCAAACGCGATACCTTTTCCACGCGTACGGAAAGACGCCGTTTTGTAATGAAGAGTTAAATAGTTTAGTAAGCGAGGGTGTTATACTTCCTGCTGCACTCTGCAACATAAAATTACTGATCCCATCCGGACCTGATGCCTTTTTTGTATTTAACGAACTGAGACACTGGCCGACTTCCTTTTCAGTTATTTGTATACTGTTTAAACGAGTTGTAGTAACGAAGGAGAAGTCCGGCAAGTCGGGGACAGGAGATGGAAGGTCAGAATGTGATGCAAAGAATGCACAGAAAGCATTGGCCTTATCAATATCACTGGACACATTTTTACCATTTACAAGTAGTGGTGGTATTGGAGGTGTTTCTTTAGAACCCAACATTGATTTCATTGAAGACCAGTAAGTCTTGGTATCTAGATTTGGGTCAGATAGTTTGGTTTTGGTTTTTAGACGTGTAGCATAGCGACGAATAGCCTCTCTTTTGGCTGTGTTGGCCTCCCTTCTGGCTATATAGAAGCGAAATTTATCTTTTTCATTTTTAGATCTTTTATACTTTTTAAAGCATGTATTTCGAATTCGTAACTTATATCGCACATCATTGGTCATCCAGGGCTTGTCGCGAGGTCTCACGGTAATTTCTTTATTTGGGATAGTTTCCTTACAGCATGACAGAAAAAGATTTGACCATGCATACACTTTGTCATTTATATCAGTGAAAACGTCACATATATCCCAGGGTGAGACAGACAGTAAGTTACGTAGACGGTCTATATCAGCACATTTAAGGTCTCATACATGTCTTTTAAAAGATTTAGGTTTATCATTGCAAAGAACATCCAGTTTACAATAGATCGTGCAGTGGTCAAGATTAGCCATGGGACAAGCCACTCCGTAATCTATTACATATCTCATATTGTCAGTGATTATTAGATCTAATAAATAAGCACTATCTTCCGTATATCTTGTCGGCTCATTCAGTATTTGAAATAAATTTTTTCCAGCCAAAAGGTCGAAAAAGTTTCATTTTTAATTCACTCTTATCATGGTATTTATTCCAGTCAGTGCAGCGATCGTTAAAATCACCAAATATTAGTAAAGCATGTGGGTTTTTCTGATATAACAGAAGTGAGAGTAGAATCAAAGTTATCAATAAAAAGATCCCGTGATTCCGTTGATTGGTTAGGAGGGCGGTAACATACAGCAACTAATACACTTCTATTGAACAATTCAATTGTAATCCATAGCATTTCATTTTCATTTTCAAGATCTAATCTGCGTGTGATATTCAATGATGACTTACAATAAATGGCAACACCCCCACCATGCCTATCTCTGTCTTTCCTTATAATGTAGTACCCTTCTATATTAACTCTTTCATCTGGTATGGCAGAACTAAGCCAAGTTTCTGTTACACAAATAATATCGTAATCATGTTCATTTACAAGTACGGTTGAGACTTCGTCTAACTTAGAATATGATGACATTTGATCATCAGACTGAGCCAGAAGGCTCCTAGCATTAAAATGACAACATCTTAAGTTATGCGAGCTTGGTGGTCCCTGATTTTTATGTATATCTCCGCATCGCAGCAGTAATGCGATAATGACAATTAAAACGTAATTCAAGTTGTTTAACATACAAAGAATACCTATAATAACACAAAATAGTAAAGAGTCAGTAGCATTACAAATCACTGTTAATTCATTCAGCAAGTTTATAAGTTTGATTAGGTGTACCCTGCTTTTACAGCACACAAAGTTATACCAAGTCCCGATTGCCACACGATATTGACTTAGGTAATCCATGACGTAACAACATTTAAGAAAGAAAGAAGCACATGTTCTAGCCTGGTTACCATCGTACTCACTTGATAACAGCTCGAATTTTTGTTTATAACGCATGTAGTTATCGGTAAGATCACGTGTAACATAGTCCAGTACACACAAGTAAGAATTTCAAAATAAATCACAAAAAATATGAGGTGTAAAGGTGCGTACATAGTACGTCCTCAGAAGCACCAGTCTGTTATTTCTGTTATGAAAGTATTGGGTTCCATGTACAGAATTATGGCCATTATCATTCAACGTTAATACATGAAAAAATGTCTTCCTGACCAAAAAGAAATAAAGAAAATATCGAAGCTGTCTTTCTGAACTCTTCGATGCGCGCCGCGAAATGCGAGACAAAGGTGGGACAATGTTAGAGAGTGTTTAAGTCGCTGCTATCTAAGCACTTACATGAGCAGCTGTACCACGCTGTTGTTGCTGCTCTAATTCAGCTCGGTACACCGCAGACATTTATGATAATGTGACCCCAAATGGGCTTACCACATGACTGTACACGACCCTCACATCACGCACACAATTTCGCCCAGAAAGTTCCCTGCCAGAGAAATCCAGCTTCATCTGGAGTTAGGACGGTCAGCCTTTCACATTTTATATAAAAATGAACACTGTCCTCGCTGGCCCACTCGACAAAATAAAAGTAAATGCCCAACTTTCGTTATGTGATAACTTTGCGACAGTGTTGTGTCTCCCTCCGTTTAACTTCACCCTAGAGGGACATAAACCTAGACTGGGTACCCCAGGGATCAAGAGATGCCATTACTAGAAGTACTGAATCGTTATAATCAATACGTGTGGTAACTTACACCAACTGTGGGAGTGTCACATACTATATATCAACACACGCCCGTAAGGGAAGGTCATTGTCTACAGACGAAGATGACGGCCGAAAACAATTATCTATCCTCAAGCAGAAGAGTCTGACATCATTATGCGGGATCTGCGCCAGCAGCGCCAGCCTAAACTTGATACACAAACACGCTTTTCACCCAAATGAATGTCACAAGAGATTTGCTACACAGCCAGAGTTTTTGCCACGACATTCTGATTGCATTGTTATTTTAAAGATAACAGCGACTTATTGAAGAATAGCGGGCAACATTTATTACATGGTGTCTGGACAAAAACCGCACTGATGTGAGCGATTCATTCAAAACTGATCCATATCAAAGCCATTCATAGGGCCACATTAATCTGCAATCAAATAAATTACAAAGTTCCGAGTATATTTATTTGTTAGGTATAAATATCTCGCCTAAGGGTGAACAACAGATAGTAAACTCAGCTCAGATATTACAGTACTCAGCCTTATTGCACGCAAAGATTTATGGAAAATAATTAAACGAATTCCATCCCAACTCACGCTAACACACATAAATGTCCCAGTGTTGAGCCTAGCGAATACTGACCTTAAATTTTGTCTCCTAAGTCTGAGGCAAAGTTCGGGTCATTTTCATGTACTAAACTTTTGTGCTGTAAAGACTATGTCTGAAATTGAAGACAGAATCTTGCTGGTTGTAACTATTACAGTAGTAATTGTATAGTAGACAACTATCGAGCCACGTGTGTTTTCCCGTAAGCGACACTATGTCCTGGAATATAAAATAGGCAATGTATAAAATCTGTGCGAAGCAACGCTTTTATCACTGACGGAAATTTCTCTAGTTCGCCTTTATATAAATAATGAAAACAAATCTAACTAGTAAACAAACTCAAGTTATAGAAAAAAACAGCACAAAGTGACTCCGATTTAGTCCATTCATTTTTTTGTGTTTTACATTAACTCGATCTTGTATAGCCTTTCGCCCTAAAAAGTGTACTTTGTCCCTTTGTCCCACTGTTTCTACAGTGTAAATATATGTTAAACCTGCTTTGTAATTATTCACGTTCCAAAACAGCCAATTAGCATTCAGCACTTATTGATCTGATTGCGTATTAGGTCATGTTGTTTGCAGAGAAAGAGATGCAAAACTTTCTATCTCGTGTAACCTTTTAAAACTTCACTTCAGGAGATGGGAGGCGTGGGCAGGATCTGAACTCCCGGCAATATTTGGTCTTCCTCTTGGAAAACACTTTAGATATATTGGACAACCAGTAAGGATTCTGCTTCTTCGAATGATGTCACTAAAGCGACAGTACTGCAAGTCGACGGGCCTCCAAGCCATATTTGCCTACATTATGTCTTGGGATATTCAAAGTGCTATGTTGCATTTGGAATTGCAATGCCATTCTCTTTTATTAGGCTCTAAGATACTTCCGTATAACTTAGTCTTGAAATATAGAAACACCTCTAAATTTACCTGTAGAAAAATACAACAAAAATGTCTACTTAATATGTATTAAAACGAGTGTTCCGTCATACAAATTTGGCAGTTTTGTTCTTGGTAAAGTAATTTTTTTTGCCAGGTATTTAGTGGTGCGGATGAAAACCTAGACTTTTATGAAAGAAACCTTTCGTTGAAAATCAACTGATGGACATCTGACATTTATCTTTGTACAGATGATAGGCTTCACCATTAGGGTGATAAAGCATGCCTGGACGAAATCTTGGGATACACGGGATGGTAATATCAACACTGAAGAGGAAAAGTTTAATAACATCCTTACGTACATGTATCAATGTATCTCGTCAAATACACATGATCAACCTGGTCCAAATACACATGAACATCTTGGCCTAATACACATGATCAACCTTGTCTAGCACACATGATCAAGCTAATCAAATATACATGATTAACCTGGTCAAATACACACGATCAACCTGGTCAAATGCACATGAACATCCTGGTCTAATATACATGATCAACCTTGTCTAGCACACATGATCAACCTAATCAAATATACGTGATTAACCTGGTCAAATACACATGAACATCTTGGTCTAATACACATGATCAACCTTGTCGAGCACACATGATCAACCTAATCAAATATACATGATTAACCTGGTCAAATACACACGATCAACCTGGTCAAATGCACATGAACATCCTGGTCTAATATACATGATCAACCTTGTCTGGCACACATGATCAACTTGGTCAAATACACATGAAGCAAGATTGTGTTTCATTTTTGTTTTAGCAACACGTGAACATTCTGTGGATATTATATCCTCTTCAAAAAAATTTCGAATCGACCTCCAATTAAACTCCTTGTTACAGAGATAACGCTCTTTTTTTTAAAGTGGCACACCACAAGAATTTCTTTTTTCTGGCCTTGTAAAGAACAATTTTATTTTGCACACCACAGGAAGTTCTAAGGAATCTTGACATTGTGTAGGTGCGTAGGTGGTTGAAATTCCCTTAAAGGGATAGGATGTCTCCCCTGTGGGTGCTTCGCTGGTTTCATCCGTCTTAAAAAGATTCCGATCTGTAGAGGTAGAGAGATCAATATGCCGTGGTAAGTTCGTGTGGAAGACTTGTTTACTCTGATAAGGCTGCAGTGGATTCACTTGTTTAAGGTTAGAAACCCCATGCTGCATGGTGGGTCTTCTCAAACGCTCGCAGACCCAAAGCTCCTTTTATTCTATATAAAGGATTTATTTCTGAAACCTCATAGATCAAACCTACTAGCAATATCAAAGGATCTAACCGAAAAATAATACCTTTTCTCCATACGCATGCGTAGTGACACATACGTATTGATTATTTCACTTCTTTCCGGGGAGGTGTAGTCTGATAGCACAGTACAGCAACCCAGGAGCCTCGCCAATGCGGTGGATTCGAGCTCAAGGCCAGCTCATGCTGGCTTCCTCTCCGGTCATACGTACACCAGCAACATGTTGAGTGACTTCTGTTAACTGACCAGTCCATGTGGCCCTCCATGCCCCGGTGGTCAGATCGATCAGGCTTATGTCCGATAAGGCACAGGTTCAAATGTTTAGTGACTTTTCCCGAGAAATCTGAGATGTGATCGATCGACCAAATACTTTGGTACTGATGGGGACCAGTCTCTCGACAGGCAATCTCATGAAAAGGACACACGAATGATATGTAAAGAAGAAAACGCCACAGGAATTTTCCTCAACAGGAACTGACGCTATATTGACCACGAACAAACCCAGTTATATTAAATTTTCTCTTAAACAAATACAGTACAATATCTGTTCAAACGCTACAAGGCAATAAATTGTAAACCACTAAACTTCAAATTAGGTCCCTGGTGCCAGCAATATAAAGATCTCTTTATAGTTGATACCAGTGCTTTGTTATGTTTTATTTTGGGCACAACTAATGCCGCAAAGAGTTCCCATGGCGACAGCCCTTGACATCCACGGAAAGACAGGCGAACAGTTACATCCGCTATACTCCAGACCCTAAATAGCTGAGTCCGTTTCCGTTTCCACAGAAGACTTCTTACTTAAATCACTCTCAATAACACTCCAACAATGGGGTATTAAACAAGGATCTGGAAGTCTTGGCAGTCGAAAACAGGCACCTTAAAATAACATCGACTTCACTGCCTTTACTGAGAAGACGGTCTTGCTTCCCTGTATAAGGCAATCTCAACAAGAGTTCATGCCAAATGTCCAACAACCTCTCCAGTTGTCCAAGAGTTTCAGTTCCAGCTGCGAAACTTACTTTTTTCTATCATCGTGGAGTTTCCTAGAAAGCAAAGTACACAGAATGTGGCTTTAGTGAGACAGCACTATAAACATGGAACCTTTACAAAGTATACTCAGCCGTGATAAAACCGAAATAAGTAATAGCCTCCACAAACTTACATAAACATAAAATACCTATTAAGAAGAAAAATGTTCTTGGTGGCAATAATGAATGACAACTATTGTATACTGTGGTTCAATTGTCTGACCTACTCTTTTCAATTCGTATGGTTCAATATCGCGGTATATCTTATATACAACTTGTCACCAAAATGCGTAATTAAATTTTCTCGACTCCTTTTCATACAAGGGACTTGGCGTTTCCGAAATCCTGCCCCAAAACTGCACATTAACACTAAATGTTTTGTTCTTAAACACATATCTGTTACAGTTTAGAAACGCGTCTAGTTGTTTATTCATTACAAACTATGCTTAATAAATGAAGAGATGTGTTTATGCTTAGGGTTTTACGTCATATTTAATAACTTTTCGTCATTTGACGACGAGGAGGCGTTAGGTGATTATATACTGCGTCTTCTTCTGAAGATTCCATGCCGCCAAAGTGCTGCAGCCACTAAAGTATGATGCCAAAGACACCAGACATGACACCACATCCAATCGCATTATGCTGACACTGGGTCAATCAATCCTGTTTCCTTACTCTAAGTGTGTTTACTGTAGTGACCATGTCAGATGTTAACACTGTTTTGTACAATATTTTGTTTTTTATTCTCGACCGTTAACCAGGTCGAGATAATTAAAACTACTCTAAGGTATGACGTCATTCTTCAATGTTACCCTTGGTTCGTGTTTTCCACCTGGTTTTTAGAAAATTTTAAAGAAGAAATGGGAAGAATTTTCTTTAGTTAATATGATCGTAGTAATGACTGGCCAATCTAATCACACAAAACATAACGCGATCAAATTAATTTGTTTCAAACAAACAGGTTTCGCTCTGCACTCTGTCATTTAGAAGAGCTTTAAGGGCGAAATTGTAACTGTGAAAGACAGATATTAGACGTTATTGCAATAACCATTTTTGCCTCCCGCTTGTATTTAGATAAGAATACATTTATTCAGTCGTCAAATGTGACGTTTATAGGGAATGGAGAAGCGCGGAAATTCTAAATACTTCCACAAACCTCACAAAGCACGAAAGCATAAATAGACACCCACGCCTTACAGCATATGGCTTCGTCCTGGTAGAGCACCTCGTTAGACACCTCCAAGGAAACACAAGGAGCTGACCCGAAGCAAATTGCTAATAATGAAGTTCGCTGAATAAAATCGATGGGCAGATTTTTCCCATTTAGGCCGTTATATGGCCTGTGTTGTTTTTCACGTACTAATTAAGCCGCACTCTCGTATATGTACGAACATTTGCAAGGGCTGGTTTGAACCATTGGCGCCACTGGAACAAGCTACATGATGACAAAGTTTCCATAAGACATATATCTCCAAAAATGCCTTAGGACGGGAAGACGCTAGAAAAATGGCCTCTGTATCTATACGCTACAACCGCATGAACCATGATTGCATACAGCAGGCTGCCACCCGACATACATCAATGGGAAAGCACCGTCAATAGCGTCGGTCTTAATCACGCCTTGGGGGAGAAACCCATTTACAAACCAATGGGAAATGGTATTAAAGCGAGATATGTACCAGAAAGACTAATCTTTTTGACGTGGCCTTTGGCCACTAATGTCCCATATTTTTCTAAAAGTGTATGCACATGTACGTGCTAAAGTCATCGTTCCTTTTCATTTCTGAGATTCATCTGTGCCACCGCTCAGGCATTGCCAATTTTCTTGGCAAGAGAATTCATATTCCCAGAGCCTAGTGACTTTCACACACCCCTGTTTTAGTATCATTGTTATAGCCAACCATTCGGAATATATAGGAAAACACTGATTTCAATCCAGACAGAAACTCATACTGTTCATTCACTTGCTACTATCAGACAACTTTCAGGCCCAGGCCAGTTGTCTGTTTTAATTCCGTGATTGTTTCTTTATTCTGCATGCAAGGGCCAATTCTGTTCTTTCCCAATCGAGTGCTTGTCTATCGCGTTGTATGTCGCCCAGGTCATACAAAATTCCGCTCAATAAATGTCCAACGTGAAGTTCAAAGTTCGGTTGCCCATTATAACATCAACAGTTATAGAAACATTATTTAATACAAGATCACATGTCAGTAAGGAACAGTCGGTCTGCAATCATAATAGAATCATACATACGAGCTTCTCACACGCGCTTCCGACATACCTTGCATAAAATTTCCAAATGTACTGTATAACCACATTTTTAGTAATCATTTTAACAGAATTGTGTATTTTAGATGTACTTTTATTTTGCAAAGGTGTACGAACACTTTCTGTCAATTTTTCTCCTGTTTCACAAAACCAGCGCAAAAAATGTAAAAAAATATCACTCTGAAACTGACTCCCAGATAATCTTATATAAAATTTAAGAAACATAGAGTTGGATGGGTTCGATGAACTACATGTACAGTTGTGAAGATGGACTGTTATATTTCTTAACTAGTTTTATGGTTTTTAATCACTAGGAAATGTAGAGATTCTCCATGGCAAGCAATGTGTTACAGATGTTTCACCGGTATGTGCGATATTTAGGAAATTGGAGTTTCTTCTAACCATTCAAACTAAACCACGTCGTGCAATTTATGTCATGCAATTTATGTAATGCAATTCCCATCCCATTGGTTTGTAAATAAATATCTGTCATGCACATGAAGTTATTAAATAAATTATCTCTTCACCATGATAGAGCTTTAGGTTACATATAAGACCAGTACAATTAGTCTTAAATGCTAGTTAGGATGTAAGTAGTTGAAGGAATGAGTAGATGAGGTCGTTTGGAATAAAGCATTAACGTCATAGTAAAGTGCACAAATTTTCCAGCCCCCCATTTTGAGTGGGGTCTGAAACAGAGAAATAAAAGAAACCAGACCACATTTGCCTACAGCACTAGTTGCCTTATCCACTATGAACATGAAATACACATTGGGGTGAAAAAGTAACATTTGAATACAATTATCCATCATTTAGATGTAAAATCGCACAACCACCACACAGCCACTCTCTCAACAGCTGGCTATTAAAAATCACCTTAAAAATTTCTTTGATTGCTACTCACCTCGCAACGGAAAATCGAGGAAATCCACATAGAACTGTTTAACAATGGCTATAGATTTATTACCCTTGATGTACAATCACTGATTACAAACGTACCTTTTACTGAAATAGTTAACATTATTTAATAATCATTAATTAAAAACTTTCATTCAAAAGTTGTTAATGTTTAACAAGTACACTTGGACCAGAACACCATTTTCTGCTACTGAGGTTATTTACGAAGGGATTGATATTTCTAAGGGCTCTTCTCCAGGTTAATATAATTGTCAACCAACTTCAAATCTGAACATTAAACATGAGTAAAAAATTAAGCTTTCCTTTTTTTTTTGGAGCTACACTGCATGTGTATAAATGGACAAAATGATTTGTATTATTCTTTGATTCTCCACTAATCTTCTGGCGATTAGTATTATTATCGCTTTTCTTTGATAAATAACGGTAACTTGACAATACGCCGCTCTTCCTGTTTTACTCTGTAATCTGATAAAACTCTGATCGAAAAAACAAATTAGTCATTATATAAATATAGACAAATAAATGCAGAATCGAAACAAAGGACATTAAACCTGGCACAGAAATGAAGAGAAAATACAAGAAAAAACAACACGGATGCTGTCAGTGCTCCGCTATTATCTTTGGAAGAATTTCCAATCATCGACAGTCATACTGAGGGTTCTTTGGCAAAATCTCGCCACAATATGACAGAAATATTGCAAATGTGGCGTTACGCCATGATCATTCATTTCTTTTAGAAAACTTCCTCGAAGCAAATCTGCTAGTATTTCTGGGAAATCACTTAACTCTGTTTTAAAATACACTGTCAGCTACAAAAGACATTTAACATGGTACAGAAATAAAAAGACAATACAAGAAAAAAACAACACGGATGCTGTCAGTGCTTCGCTATTATCTTTGGAAGGATTTCCAATCATCGACAGTCACACTGAGGCTTCTTTGACAAAACTTCCTCGAAACAAATCTGCGAAATGTTTCTTGGAAATCATTTAACCTTGTTTAGCTCAAAACACTGTCATCTGGTTTGACAAAGCCTGTCTAAACGTGATCAAATGACAACAAGTGGACATGTCCTTACCACAGTCAAAATCACACATGTAATTTTGAAATAGCACAAACAGATTTGCATAAACATTCTTGGCTTTAGTTTGTCAGCCACGGCAGAGCCGCACCCTGTCCGACCGTGCTCTGGATTCCAAACTGAATTATTACAATATCGACCGCAGTGAACCAATAATGTTGCACACAATTTGAAATCCACTTTGCTCTAAAGCCGGATGTTTGAGCGCGATAGTCATGCTTTTTCACGAATTCAGTAAGCACTGTGAAATTTCAGCAGCATCTTTTGAGATGGTCCTGTTTTATAAGCGAGACAGATGCAATTTTATACGAATACTCATTAACATTTAGATGTTCTGAATCTATTTTTCCTGCTCAATCGTACTACCTTGTTCTTGAGTTAACAGAGGCAATATGCAGTTGACGTCTAAGGAAGATTTATTTGATGGTGAAAGTAAAATATATAGAAACCGGTTTGTTTAGGACAACCTTTAGTCACTTTGCCTCATGCATCTTTTGTGGGCATTGACATACTTATCTTCTTGTTGACGCTGTAACCATTTTGTTCCAGTAATTTACCAGAGACAACTACAGACGAAGAAATACCCGACTAAAGCATTTAGCATCGGTGAAACAGCATCATATTTGTCGCTCTTTTAAGTTAAAAGAAAAAAAATGCACACAATAGAATGTTCACAGCGCCTCCCATCAAATACATTATGTTTTGATTTGACTGTCGTTACCCGTTTTTGTTGTTTGTCAATTGCTTTCAAGCAGGGATATCCTGAAACTCCTTACTCCAGCAGTTGAAACAGTTAGCAGTTAGGTCTGCTGCTTGTTTATAGGTGCATTCCCCATGAAGCCGACAATTGTTATTGTCTTGGAAACAAAGAATAACTGCAGCAAAATACAAGTGAAAATCAATGTCTAAAGAGACAATCATGATGATGTTGCCAAAAGAGGAGTAGGCAGGATGGGTAAGGGGGTAACTGATGTTATTCATTTTGTACGGGTTTTTATGAACAGTGATGCGAAGACAACCCCGTGGACATACATGTACACGTAGGCACGTTTAGCTAATAACTTTTTACCAAGTGGTGTACGTCAGCAGTTGATCTGTATTAGGGTACGCGAAATATGTAACCGCCAAAAGCCTCGTTCTCTTTCTCGTCTTCCTCTCATACTTAGAATAAGACTCCCCTCCAGCAGTTATTGGTGATCACAGTCATAGCAGATATGAATTACAGCTGCCGAAGTCCGACTGCTTTCATTTCAAGTTTGATATTCTCACACATCCTGGATGATGCTAATGACAAGAGATTTGCAGCTCCGATATTTATGTACTTCAGTAAGAGATTGCTCTAAAGGAGCACACTTACCGCTCTCCATGTGTCCACAACACACTCAAACGGAACTACGTACGTTTGCCTATGCTTTAATGCTTATGTTGAAAATCATTTGTTCATCAGGTACCCGTCTGCGTGAAACGGTTTCCTTTATGACATTTAGGTTTCTCAACTTACACATTTGATGGCCGTCATTTAAGTAATTATTCATGTGTTGTTGAGTACAGGGTAGAATCCATTCAAATGAATGAGCACAGCGTGCTAATGGCATGACAAATATTTACCCAAAGGCATTGCTGAAATTTCCCCTGTCAAATTATACTGTCCACAGGCCGAACAGTACTTGGTGTATCCTCTTTTGTTGAACGTCAAGTCATAAAGAACCATCGTAGCTAATTTAGATTTTGCCTGATTTAGATTAGAGCAATAATTTTTCGCACGTAAGCAGACAGGAGGGTAGAGTGTTATCACTACCCCATCAATTACTTGTCTACGTCGCTCTGAGTGTGTCCAGTACAACATATCAATACCACGGAATAATTTACAAGATGATGATGGGCTGGAGTTTACAAATATTCCTGAGTGGAAACGGTAAGGAATGTAATAAATCACAAAGAGTTTAGGACGAAAGTCATAAAATATATATTGTTTTGTTACATACACATACACGTTCAAAATGTGAAATCTCGCGCCTTGCTATTAGCAGCAATGATATATATGAAGAATATATATCCTTAGTTGCATGATCATTAACTTTCGTAACTATATAGAGGTACTAGAAGGAAATGCACGCAGTATAACTCAAAATTGTTCGTATATTCTGCATGAATTCTGTTTAAAATTAGACGGATCGCGGAAAACAACGCAAAGTTTAACGGTGTCTGCCGAAATTTGTTTAATCCATATCATCATATCATGTTTTTCAACATGTTGATGACCAGTCAGAACAATGACCAAGCATCTTTATAAACCGGGAATATTGCCAACACGATGTCAGGAAATGACCAACCCGCACTGAAAACATGGCGCGTTGAGGGTATGGGCTCACTGGACCCCATTGACCTAAGATACAGAACCACGTTTGGTGAAAAAACGCAATTAAAAGGTGACACAATCTGAAGACGTGTACCTTAGACATCGTTAGCTTTAAAGTGTACAAGGACTGGTCTACGTCAGGCTCAAACTGAAATTACTCTTCACTGTCACTAGTACATTTTAAAAGTTAAAAGAAATTACTATGTAACTACGTCTTTAAGCTGCATGACTGGCTAGATGTGGTGTGGGTTTGTCAAGTGTGCTAAGACTTCTTCCATCCATAAAGTTGACAATGGTATAAATGGTCAGCTTTTTTTACCGTTCGCTTTAAGCAACAGGGAAACAAGAAATAGTATCTAAGCAAAATACTATGTACGTTTCAATGGAATATGAATTACATATTCTATACTCAGGGTAAATTATTGAGGATTTAATGACTTTACTTGAATATAGATAAATCTTTTGTGTACAATATGCGAGGTGTTTCCCACCAGTGTCAAATATGGGTCACTTTTTTCATTTTAAAACTACATAACGGTGACGTGTCGCTTTACCGAAGGGCGCAGTTATAAGTGGACACGAACTCGAACAACACTTGTATGGTGTGTAGCAAAGAAGGCAAACCACTTTACCATCAGATACGTTATAAAAAAGAAATTATTGACGCGTTTGTCAGCTTATTGACTGTTGTTATCAATCAGGGTACCCCGACACGGAAAAAACGGGAAGTCCATCAACTGGCAAAATTTACTTATTTGCATTTAGTGCTCAATTTTCCGCTCAGTTAATCTGGGTTTTGTTCTGTACATCATGTTCGTTCTCTAAACTCCACCCACGCTTTTGATAAGGTTGTATTTAGAGGCCTGTGAAACACTTATTTTCCCTCTCTTCGAGATATCTTGACATGATGGCGATGAGTTCGCAGCGATGCAAAATTTTATATCAGCTGTTTTCGCAGCCTTCCCACCGTGTCTATCTAAAATTGCCAACTCAGTAATAGGGAGCGGGTGTCGTCTCTATTCTTAGCTGTCACAATCATTTCTATAAGTCGTTTAAAACTTTTGAATTTGTCACTAACCCACCTCCATTATAATAGGAAACCGAGTGAGTAGGCCACTAACGCAGCAAAGTGACTCAGGAGCCTATCATCGATGTTGTCGATGGAAGTTGCAGTCCAGTCAATGGTGGCTTCTTCTCACGTTGTACGTGGGAAGGTTTGCCAGCAACCTGCATATTGTTTTCCTCTTGTGAAATGGAGCCGTTGTTAAACTGGGGTATATATGCAGACCGGAGTCAGTGCCATTCGGTTCTGTTCACCAAACGTTTCGTACATTTTCACGTTAATCAGGATAGCTGCAGTGGCCTAATGGTTAGAGCGTCCGCCTCGAAATCGGGGGGACCTAGGATCAAACCCGGGTCTAGTCATGTAAAAGTCTTTACTTCTTGTTGAATTGCTTCGCACTGAGCACTGAGAAGCTAAAGCAAGGACATAAGACTGGTTGGCCCGGTGTCAGTACAATGTGACTGGGTAAGGTGTCATATCTGATGACTTTGGCATGGCACTTCACTGGCTCCAGCGCTTTGTCGGCATGGACTAGTCTTCCCTCAAAAAGACACGGTACATTCACACATACCTTATGACTCTTTGCCGTCATATGACTGAAAAAACTGTTAAGTACGACATAAAACCCTAACCATACATACGTCGACCAGTACATTTAGCGTTTGAATCGCCTACAGAAAGCGCAAATTTGCTCCTGTCATGTCTGAAACTAGAATCCAACTAAAGTGGCAATTGAATCTTTTGCTTTTATACGGATCACCTACGGCGTACTTCACCGAGCCGCTCTATCTTTAGCCACCCAATTTGGCGGATCAGAAAAATCCGCTCTAAATGGACGCGGACTAGAGGCCTTTGTCATTGGCATTATGTTAATACGATATTATATTAAATGTGATGAGGGGGGCCTCCGTGGCTTAGTTGGTTAGCGCACATGAGCAGCGTAATAACCCAGGCGTCTCTCTTACCAGTGCGGTCGCTGTGAGTTCAAGTCCAGCTCACGCTGGCTTCCCTTTCGGCCGTATGTGGGAAGGTCTTGCAGTAACCTGTGGATTGTCGTGGGTTTCCCCAGGGCTCTGCCCGCTTTCCTTCCACCGTAATGCTGGCCGCCGTCGTATCAATAAAATATTACTTTAGTACGGTGTAAAACACCAAATAAATAAAATAAATACATATGATGAGAACACAGAAGTGTGAGTCATTCTACACCAGTGACATCTAATACATTACAATCAGCGCATTTTTTAAAATTAACTACCTACTTTTCAGTACCTTTTTAAATTCTCACGTTAAAAAACACTATTTGTCAACTGTCACACCGTTGTCACTGTTATGCTCTATTTTTATTCCCAATTCTCTAAGTGTTTTTTATTATATTGGTTTGGATCACCTTTTCTCGCTTATATTCACGTAGAGCCAAAAATGTTTCCTAATGTCAACACAACATAAGTTTTCTGAGGCCTGGCCCCTTTGGGTTGTTTTCCAGAGATTGTTGATTAAAAGCAATGACTCCAGAGCATTTTAGATATTCAAGACCCGTGACGCACAGTAAATTGTAGGTAACAGTGCTGCCTTTTTTGCCCAAATTCTGCTTAAGCATTATTTCAGCTGTTACATGTGTAACCATTTACCCCCCACCCCCACCCCACCCCCACCCCCGGGTCACACTGTCGTCGGTGCTCTGGTTATAGTCCATGTGCCGTAAGTTTTGTAGATTGAGTAATTCTGGGCCAGTAACGTCTCATAAATTGCATCACTGCATATAAGACCTTCATGTGACACTCGTGTAACTTCACTGCATTTTAAAAACTTTATTCTGCCTAAGCCTTGGTGTTGTACTTTGCTATTTTCAAAGCATTTACATGAACAGTTAGAATGAAACTGTAAATAAAGGTAACTTGACAATGGGCCGCTCTTCCTGTATTCTGAAAAAAAATCTGATCAAAGAAAAAAATAAATCCATCTACAAATATAATAAACACAAAAGGCTGTAAATCTGATACAGAAAGGAAAAGAAAAAACAACACGGATGCTGTCGGTGCTTCGCTATTATCTTTGGAAGAATTTCCAATCATCGACAGTCATGCTGAGGCTTCTTTGACAAAATCTCGCCACGATATGGCAGAAATATTGCCAATGTGGCGTTACGCCATAATCTTTCATTCTTTGAGAAAAACTTCCTCGAAGCAAATCTGCTAGTATTTCTGGGAAATCACTTAATCTTTTTTAGCTCTAGACACTGTCAACTACAAAAGACATTACACCTGGTACAGAAGTGAAGAGAAAATAGAAGACAAAAGAACACGGATGCTATCAGCGCTTCTCTATTATCTTTGGAAGGATTTCCAATCATCGACAGTCATACTGAGTCTTCTTTGACAAAACTCCCTCGAAGCAATTCTGTTAATATTTCTTGGAAACAACTTACCTTTGTCTAGCTCAAAACACTGTCATCTGGATTGACAAAGCCTGTCTAAACGTGATCAAATGACAACAAGTGGACATGTCCTTACCACTGTAAAAAGTACACATGTAATTTTGAAATAGCACAAACAGATTTGCATCTAAATTCTTGGCTTTAGTTTGTCATCCATGGCAGAGGCTCACCCTGTCCGACCGTGCTCTGGATTCCAAACTGAATTATTACAATATCTACCGAATTGACACATTAACTTTGAACACAATTTGAAATCCACTTTGCTCTAAAGCCGGATGTTTGAGCGTGAAAATCATGGATTTTCACGAATTCAGTAAGCACTGTAAAATTTCAGCAGGAACTTTTGAGATGTTCTTCTTTCATAGCGAGAGAGATGCAATTTTATACGAATACTCATTAACATTTAGATGTTCTGAATCTATTTTTCCTGCTCAATCGTAATACCTTGTTGATGAGTTAGCAGAGGCAATATGCAGTTGACGTTTAAGAAAGATTTGTTTCTTTGTGAAAGTAAAACATAAAGAATCCGGTTTGAGCAGAACAACCTTTATGGCCTCTTTACCTCATGCATCTTCTGTGGGCATTGACATACTTATCTTCTTGTTGACGCTGTAACCATTTGAATCCAGTACTTTATCAGAGATAGCTACAGATGATGAAACAGGCGCCGGTGAAACAGCATCATATTTGTCGCTCTTTCAAGTTAAAAAAATACTGCACACAATTGAATGTTCACAACGCATCCCATCAATTACATTATGTTTTGATTTGGCTGTCGTTACCCGTTTTTGTCGTTTGTCAATTGCTTTCAAGCAGGGATATCCTGAAACTCCTTACTCCAGCAGTTGAAACAGTTAGAAGTTAGGTCTGCTGCTTGTTTATAGGTGCATTCCCATGAAGCCGACAATTGTTATTGTCTTGGAAACAAAGAATAACTGCAGCAAAATACAATTGCAAATCAATGTCAAAAGAGACAATCATGGTGATGTTCCCAAAAGAGGAGTAGGCAGGATGGGTGGGGGAGTAACTAATGTTATTCATTTTGTACGGGTTTTTATGAACAGTGATGCGAAGACAACCCCGTGGACATACATGTACACGTAGGCACGTTTAGCTAATAACTTTAGACGATGTACCTCAGCACTTGATCTGTATTAGGGTACGCGAAATATGTAACCGCCAAAAGCCTCGTTCTCTTTCTCGTCTTCCTCTCATACTTAGAATAAGACTCCCCTCAACCAATTATTGGTAATCACAGTCATGGCAGATGTGAATTACAGCTGCCGAAGTCCGACTGCTTTCAGCTCATGTTTGATATACTTGTACATTCCGGATGATGCTAACGACAAGGAGATTTGCAGCTCCCATATTTATGTACTTCAGTAAGAGATTGCTCTAAAGGAGCACACTTACCGCTCTCCATGTGTCCACAACACACTCAAACGGAACTACGTACGTTTGTCTAAGCTTTAATGCTGCTATTGAAAAACATTTGTTCATTGGGTACCCGTCTACGTGAAATGGTTTCCTTTATGACATTTAGGTTTCTCAACTTACACATTTGATGGCCGCCATTTAAGTAATTCTTAATGTTTTGTTGAGTACAGTGTAGAATCGATTCAAATGAATGAGCACAGCGTGCTAATGGCATGACAAATATTTACCTATGCTGCATCGAAAAGGCATTGCTGAAATTTCCCCTGTCAAATTATACTGTCCACAGGCCGAACAGCACTTGGTGTATCCTCTTTTGTTGAACGTCAAGTCATAAAGAACCATCGTAGCTAATTTAGATTTGCTTGATTTGGGTTAGAGCATTAATTTTTCGCACGGAAGCAGACGAGCGGATAGACTATCATCACTAGCCTATCAATCACTTGTCTACGTCGCTCTGAGTGTGTCCAGTACATCATATCAATACCACGGAATAATTTACAAGATGATGATGGGCTGGAGTTTACAGGATTTCCCGACTGGAAACGGCAAGGAATGTAATAAATCACAAAGAGTTTAGGACGAAAGTCATAAAATATATACTGTTTTGAAAGAACACATGCACGTTCAAAATGTGAAGCCTCACGCCTTGATATTAGCAGCAATGACATATAGGAAGAATATATATCCTTAGTTGCATGATCATTAACTTTTGTAACTCTATACCAGCACTGGAATGAAATGTACGCAGTATGACTCAAACTTGTTCGTATATTCTGGATGAATTCTGTTTAAAATTAGGCTGATCGAGCAAAACAATGCAAACTTTGGCGATGTCTGCCGAAATTTGTTTGAGCCATATCATTATATCACGTTTGTCGACATATTGATGACCAGTCAGAACAGTGACCAAGAATCCCTATAACCGGGAATATTGCCGACACGATGTCAGGAAATGACCATCCCGCACTGAAAACATGGCGCGCTGAGGGTATGGGCTCAGTGGGCCCATTGACCCCCAGCCACAGAACCACGTTTGGTGAAAAAACGCAATTAGAACGTAACACAACATCAACACGTGTACCGTAGCCATCGTTAGCTTTAAACTGTACAAGGACTGGTCTACTCGACGCTTAAAACTGAGATCACTGTACACTGTCATGAGTGCATTTTACCAGTTTAAAAGAAATTACTCTGTTTCTATGACTTTTAGCTGCATGGCTAGAAAAATGTGGTGTGAGTTTGTTAAGTGTGCTAAGAATTCTTCCATTCATAAAGGTGACAATGGTATAAGTGGCCAGCTTTTGTTACTGTTCGCTTTAAGCAACGGGGAAACAAGAAAGAGTATATAAGCAAAACGCCTTGTAAGTTTCTTATTTCACTCTCTGCTTCTGTTTTGGATATGAAATTGAGCTCCGATCCTCATCTTTTCAATGGAATACGAATTGCATATAATATATTCAGGGCAACTGGATAAGGGTTTACTGACTTGAATATAGATAAATCTTTTGTGTACAATATGCGAGGTGTTTCCCACCAGTGTCAAATATGGGCCATTTTTTTTATATTAAAACTACATAATAGTCGCGTGTCGCTTTACGGAAGGACACGGTTATATATGGACACGAACACCAACAACATTTGTACGGTGTGTGGCGAAGAGAAAAAGAAAATATCGACGTGTATGTCAGCTTATTGACTGAAGTTATCGATCAAGATACCCCCAGACGGAATAATTGGGAAGTCCGTCAACTAGCAAAAAAGATGTATTTGGGTTTAATGTTCAATTTTCCGCTCAATTAATCTGCGTTTTGTTCTGCACATCATGTTCGTTCTCTAAACCCCACCCACGCTTTTGGAATAACAAGTGTTGTATTCAGAGAGCTGTGAAACACTCATTTTCCTTTTCTTCAATATATCTTCACATGATGGTGATGGTGATAGCCATGCAATGTTTCATATCAATTGTTCACGCTGCCTTCCCGCCTTGACAAATGTGAAACAAGCACCAGAGTGGTATACTCACTCAACACAGTAGCTGTGCATAGATATAAATATATTGTTCTTTTTTTTTTCGAATACATGCTGTTTTTTTTTTATTCATATTTGAAGAACAGCCTATTGTCGTTAAGCAGGGATTTTGTCTGCAACGACAAGGAGGCACATAACACGCACTCTAAGTATTCCTTCATCGTGAAATTTATTGCGTTAAACCCCACGCAACCACTCACCACGTGGCAACAGTAACGCATATTTTATTCTTTAAATGCACTTTCAGAAGTCGTCTATGACGAATGATAATGCTGGATGTACATGTATGGCCCTATTCGTTCAAATCGTTTAAAAATTCTGCAAACTTTCATGCGCAATACTAAGCTGTAGAAAAACTGTTCTCGTAAGGAGTGTTTTTAATTTCATTTTATTTCTTTACATTTTACAGACTCAGTGACACACAGTTATTTAAGCTGCAAACCTTATATCCTCAAAATTTATAAATGAGAAGCACACAAATGACCAACCCAAAGACCCACTCCGGTGTATGTAACAGCATCGTGAGGGACTAATCGATGGCGTCTTGAATCTACTTTTTGCACAGAGATTTATATCATGGAGCCTTTCAATGGGTTTTGAGGTAGCCTTTTTAAATTCTGGCATAACGTATATTGACCGGACTTTGCCGGTTGCGTGTGTCACACGGTTGTCTATACATTCGTTTTACTCCCCATGTTGTTGTCTTTCATACAGAAGAAACCCGCGTGCACCAGAAATAAGATGGGGTGGAACAGTTTACGTGATATTTCAATTTAAAAATATTTACTTGTTTAATTGCAGACGTTTACGAATTCCCTTGAGCCCAGTGGATGAAAATTCATATCAATACTGCTAATATACTAAATTGCTGGCCATTTAATGCTGAAATGTTCTCCCACAAATTTGAAGAGAATGACGGTTTATACAATAGAGCACTGTCTCTCTGTCACAACCGTAACAGTCAGGATATAGAGAGTCTGTGTGTTCCATATTGAAAATACGTCCATTTTCTCAAGATACCCACAGATTAACTACTGTATTGATCGGAGGTCAAAACACGTTAACACCATTGGAATTTTTCTGAAATCCTCAACATCCCTTTCAACTTTTTTTTGTAAACGATGGGCATTGTACCATGCGAGAAGTGTTTTCGATTTAATGGTCTTGGCCAGATTAATGTGTGGTGGTAATCGGAATGTCCGAGAAAATCCATCGCTCTTCATTACCAATCTTGTAATAACCGACAGTCAAACCAGCGCGCGTAACATCCCATGTAACAAGACTGTCTTTAAGTGTGTTCGATGATGAACCTGTTCACATCGCAGAAGTTTTCCAGACAAGGAAATAATCAATATAATCATATTTCCCTGTTACATGCCAGTAACATCCGATAAAAACCTGAAAATCTGTCGATTTTAATTAACAATTTCCAAGAATAACATTGAGTGCTGACGATGTTGTATAAGGGGATACTTATGATAGCGTACTGTGTTCTATGAAATGTACAATAGAGTGGAGACGCTGCGAATACAGTCTATATCTTTTAGCCATTCGCCTATATTCCGTTGTCTGTAAAATTAGTCATACTGGCTATCGTTTATTGTTTTGTTGTCGATGGACAGATGGATACGGTCAGCATACGTTCAATGTATAATAAAGATACCAGATCCACCGGGCATGCACAGCAGAAATTGATACCCTCCATAAATGAGTGACAGAGTTAGTTAGCTTTGTCACTCATTTATTCCTAGACACTCTGTTACGTCTATGCCTTCTAAAGAGAACCGAACAAAACGTTTTCTTGCGATAGATTATATTTAAAATTTTAATATGTTAGTCAGTTTTCACAAATTTTACTCTCTTGGATTTGGAAGCATCGGTTGTGTTAGTCAGTTTTCACAAATTTTACTCTCTTGGACTTGGAAGCATCGGTTGTGTTAGTCAGTTTTCACAAATTTTACTCTCTTGGACTTGGAAGCATCGGTTGTGTTAGTCAGTTTTCACAAATTTTACTCTCTTGGACTTGGAAGCATCGGTTGTGTTAGTCAGTTTTCACAAATTTTACTCTCTTGGACTTGGAAGCATCGGTTGTGTTAGTCAGTTTTCACAAATTTTACTCTCTTGGACTTGGAAGCATCGGTTGTGTTAGTCAGTTTTCACAAATTTTACTCTCTTGGACTTGGAAGCATCGGTTGTGGGTATGACACTTGCAGTGTAAATGGGTTTGGGAGGAAATTATGGGTCATTAGACTGTGTGTATTATTTTGTTTCTCGAAACGAAAATTTCGAAATTAGACCCCATTCCTGTCGAACAAAGTTAG
Organism: Liolophura sinensis; assembly: GCF_032854445.1. NCBI lineage: Eukaryota > Metazoa > Mollusca > Polyplacophora > Chitonida > Chitonidae > Liolophura > Liolophura sinensis. The sequence goes on along the minus strand of NC_088297.1, from coordinate 7,348,219 downwards.
TTGAAAGGAATTTAACCACAACCCAGGTTGACATTCTCTGGTGAAAATGTCGCATATGTAAAATTGGAATTGATACATGTAATAGACGGGATCCTGCTTTATTCGCAATGTTCACAATATTGTGCGCATATGAGAATGTGTAGATGAGTTTGTAAGTCGCAAAGAATTTTTTTAGCCATATGGCAACAAAGAGTCACGAGACTATGTTCATGTTTGACAATGGATGCCCGCAGAGGAATGTCGTCACTGTTGCACACTGAAAGACGAGGACGGCTATAGTTTGCCGCATACGATGAGAGGCAATCTGATCAGGTTTGCATAATTTCTGTCCGGATGAGGCCCATCTGTCTAGCCAATATCTGTCAGGCATGACTCTCATCCTAAACATGTTTGCGGGGAATTTCGTCTAACTGGGTAAGCTCAAATGAGTTGGCGAGGTAAAAACTATGCTGTCAGCGATTTTGTCGTTAAAAATGCTTGCATAGCAGGGGTGAACCCCGCGCAAACGGTCAGTAAGGTTACAAAAGATGATAACAAGTGAGCTGATTGATGTTTAATGTCAAACTCAAAATGTCTTCATGTATACCAGTCTGATCACTTTAAACATTAAGAGCGAGGTAATACAAAATTAACATCGCGCAGAATTGTGTGTGTTCAGTGCTTATGACCGAGTTAAAAAGGTTAACACCAGGGGCCGATTCCACAAGGCTATTTGTGACCTAAGTCAAAATTTAAAACCTTTTTACAGCGCTTAATATTTGGTTGTAGAAACAGAAATGTGGACACATTTGTCTTTAGCCCATACTGATGAGGTGGACAAAATTGTAATTTCTAAATCCGACAAATAAGCTTTACGACCGTATTTTAGTTTTTAACTCAAGTCAGAAACACCTTTGTAAAATCGGTCCCAGCTCCTGCCAGTGACGGATTGCGTCATAAGATGTGTACGAGTCTCAACCTGAGTAATTTCACTTAGGTGGTAAATTTCCTTTACTTCCAGTGTAACAATTTTATCTGTTATCCCGCCCAACACGCGTGCCTTCAAACCGCTCACCCCCCCCCCCCCCTCCCAACCTCTCCACCCCAACCAGAAATGAATTCTATTGGCTTTAGTAACGGCTCAGTGTATGCTCCACTGCTTGCATAGATATTCGTAATATCCATAAATCTTGATCTCGGTTCCATTTGCAGAAATGACCAACACCTCAAATTGTATGTAATGATATTTTATGTTTCCGTACAACGTTCGCACCCCTACATGTATGTAATTAGATGTCGCAACTGCTGACGAGTTGTTTAATCAGAAACGCATAATAGTGAAGAGAGACCGAACACAACAAAGCACTTCCAGCGTGAATCTGCTGTACACGTTTTTTTTTTACGATTTCTTTATGTGAATACATGACTACATTTGCTCACTAAATGTAGAACGCTGGCGTCGTTTTTTTTCCCTGCCCATGGTGACATAATTACCCTGTTGTTTTCTAATCAACCTCGGGCATACAGCCATATAAACATTTTTATCAAATGGGTTCTCATCTCTTGTGACTTACAAGAATAGCAAATATATGTAGAAAGATTGCGATGTTTTATGAGGAAATATACAGGAATCGATCTGGGCAATCGCACGACCTTCCAAACGATAAATCTTAATCATAAAGACTTATCTTTACGTACTGGAGGCGTACTGGAAATCCATAAAGGGTAGGTAAGATTAGAGCAAGACAACTTAGGTTAACAGATAAATTGATGGACATTGTGCTGACAGTCTGCATTTGCAATGAAGATAAATCGTGTGGTTTGTTTTAAAATAAGGCTCATAGACTTCCGTACAGGCGTGATTCCAACAATCATGACACCAAAGTAGACCATGCTATAGTCCAAATTCCATTTATTGCAGACTTCTTCTCCACAAGATTGGTCACACACCAAATATACATGGAAGCCAGCGTTTGAGACTAATGGCTAACTTGTACGTGTATAAGGCAATTAGTCGATAAAAGGCTTTCGGGGGCACTAGGATAACACTCTCCATGGAGAGGCAACATGAAATCCTTTGCTCTTTTTATCTTCTATGGATATGAGTTATGACACACAGAGAAACTGTAGTATGGGGGGTCAATTGGTTCCAACACTTCATTCCCAACGTCATAAGAACTGCGGGTTATCGAAGACAAATACTAGTGAAAATGATTGCATATATGTGTATATATGGCTCACATTATTTACCGCATGAATAAAGCAATTAGTGGCAGATGTACACATGGCTTCCAATATCTAGACAGTCCGTCGCCAAGTTCTGTAATGTACAGCCTAACCAATCTTCGAGAGAAAGAGATTTATAATTCAGATTTCTCTGTAGGTGTCAAAAGGTACTTATTTTTACGCAGAAATCAGTGTTGGCGGTGGCCCAGTGGCCTCTTTCAGTTTACTCTGTATATAGCTAGGACACACTGTAAAGTGTTTTAAATGAGATGGAAGTTGTCAACAGCGTTGATATCGACTGCCCTACCATAACTGATTGACCATGTTGTAACACATCGACCGCTAGTGACACGTTTTTTGACAGGAGTGGTACATTTCAGTAATTGGCGACCCTGGTATTTCAATCATATCGTCTGCAAAAGTCAACAACTGGTGATCTGTTGTGTAAATTTGTACGAAATATGCTGCTGATTAATCAAACAGAAATTGTCCTTGCACACTGTGTAAGATAAATAAATGTGGAACGAAAAAATAAGTCACTGCTTTTTCATGCAATTTAAAAAAAAATCGCTCGGTCAAATTTTATTTCAGTAATGTGGAGTGTTTAACTTGCTTTAACCAACATGTCCTTGAGGTAGCTTAATACATTTGACAATTTATGAGGATGTAGATGAAAATTTACGGTGAAGGCATAATAATGCAAAGCTGCTGTTTATAACAAGTGACCTCATGAAAACCATCCTGTCATTGACTATGCGCTACCGTTGGGTTTACGGCTTCTCGATTAGCAGTCATGATGATTTAGTCATATCTCTCTTCCACTCCATAAGCACCTTCATATCGCACTCGCCCACGTTTTTCCCTCAAAGACCTTGGATCAATTACCTAAGTGGTACAAACCAAACAAAGCACAGGGTCCACAATGTGGCGCTTTAATTCGAGATACAGCTTTTAATCGAATTTACTAGGCCCGCCGGTGTTAATAAAAAGAAAATATATCTATTGGATTACAGATCTGGTTTTGGGCTTATCATTTTATAGATATGTCAGTTTTTACGTGTAATTATCCAAATGTCTTAAATTCGCCGGAGAGTAAAACTGCAGTTAATGCGACACACGTGCCTTTCACCAATAAAATTCATGTACAGTGTTCAAACCTATATATCATGCTCATAATTAGCGCATGGAAGCATTTAGTACGTGTTCTTGGATTTGTCCGATGTGGCCATTAGAAATCAGACTTATGCTAGCTCTACTATTGTTAAAGGACATCGGGATATATATATATATTCGGATATTCATTATTAGTGTTGAAATAGTGTATGGTTGAAAAAATTCTTCTTCTATATCATTATTAAATATTTAGATACCGTTGACGAGCACTAAGCAGATGAATAAAGCTGTTTCTATCACCATAATAATGTCGTATAAGTGAAATGTTGTTGGGTATACCACAAAATTCAAACACAAATAATTCTAATCCAAACAAAGTTGACTTTCCTTTGCAAACAGAACAGAGCTTACGCAAGAAGTGATAGGATTTCGATTTAGGCATCTCTCTAAGCTGGGATTTGTCTCCATGGCTAAGATGCACCGAAAAAAACATTAGCCATGACAGAAGAATAGCCCCTTACTGAAATATATACACTGATGACCCACGGCCTCGCCAATTTTAAGATATCGCACGGTTTCCACATTATGCAAGCCTCTGTATTACCCAGCCTAATGCATTAACCCGGCATTTTTTCAAGAGTTTTTCTACGTCTATTCTCTGATTAATTCATTCATTCCCTAATCAGTGACGGTCAGTCAGCGAACTGATTTATTTGTCATTCCATACATAAATCTCTCACTGACAGAACAAAATACTTCTCTAGTTATAATTGCGCGTTTTTCGATGCATCTAGATGAAAATTTCAGTATGCCTCGTCCAAATTTTGGGCCATTTTAATCATATAATAGAAACATATCTCCCGCCAACCTGAACTTGTAGACGGCATAGCTGTTCTTGGCATTGGGCTTACTGGACTTAAAAACATATAGTTAAAAGTGAAACGCCATTGGGAATAAAGGGGCCACTAACAATCGGTTTAACCTGAAAGCCGTCCACACCTCAAACGTATGGACACACACACAAGTATTCAGGCCATGGGCCATTCCCGTCGTCCTCCTATCAATCTAATCGTACCACACACCGTCACATAGGGGGTCTTATACTAATCGATCAAGTGCACAGACGTTTCCCAATATGGCTAATGTCAAGCTTATTACCCTCTTCCCAAGTCGGACTACTAAATATCATTTTCTCTTCTCTGTTGCAGGCATTTCACGAGATGAATTCCGACGACGCAACCTTCAGCATGGATGGCTTTGACGACACACAGTTCACGCACTTGGCGCTGGGAAATCATTCTAACGCCTCGCAAGCTATCTTTCCTCCGCAGGCCTCATCCGGCATTCCTCCAGGCCTAGGGCGGATGTTTTACGCTTGGCTCACCCCTGTCATCTTGCTGATTGGCATTGTGGGCAACTCTCTGTCACTAAGCGTATTTACTTCCCGAAACATGCGCTCTTTGTCCGCCAGTAACTACCTAGCCGCGCTCTCCATATCTGACCTCGTAACGCTAGTCGCCTACGTCATGGTAGAATGGTTAAAAAGAGGTCTACATATACTTCCGGGTCATCTGACTGTAGCCTTCCTGGAAATCAATGGAGTATGCCATGTATCACTGTACCTGAGCTATGTCTCGCGCTTTCTCTCTTCGTGGATTGTGGTTATTTTTACCGTAGAGCGTTACATCGCCGTGTGTCATCCGCTGCGTCGGAAAAGTATCTCCACCTCTGTCAGCCGTAGAATTGTGTTTGGCCTAGTTGCTGTTGCCGCCATTATTCTCATGTACAAACCCATCATGAGTGGCTCGTACATTGTCGCCAAGGACGTACATGTCTGCACTAGCAACCCGTACTTGAAACATGTCTCTCATATCTTAGACATCATCTACGGCGTGACAATCACCCTTGTACCCTTCATACTCATTACAGCGTTGAATATGTTTATAATCAACAAATTAGTTCAGCGTAACCGAAAGTACCGCGATCGGAGTGTGCTCACAGAGGAGAGCGTCATACGGCTGGAATTTACGCTCATTTTGCTCGTCATTTCCCTCTGTTTCATCGCCTTTAATTTACCTTACTTCGGGGTGTGGGCCCGGACTGCTTTCAGCGGAAAGCCAGTATCCCCGGGGGTGGTGGCGATTGTGCGGGCAATGTATTACCTTAACTACTGCGTGAACTTTTTTCTGTACAGCATCACGGGTGCCTGTTTTAGGCGGGAACTACGAATGCTGTTTCGTTACAAGATGAAGAAGGGGAACGTGTATGTGAACTGTATGAAGATAGAGTCAAACACGCAGCAATCGTGGGTATGATAGATCTATCTGCTATTTCTGTTTTAGTTCGATCTGTCAAAACATATTTGCCTATTTCATCTCATGGCTGTTAGTCAAAGTGCATCAATGTTATATATTTATTTGTTTGTTTTTAATGTTGAAAATGTATGAATGTCGCATTTGCAGTACATTTTTTATTGTTGCATATGTAAAAATCAATTCACCAATTAAAAAGTATATTTTAGCTATTTCGCTTCCCTTATTTTATTTTCGGTTGCTTTTTTCACGTAGTTTTCAGACTTCAACCGAGATATCATGAAAGATTGAAAACGTTAGACGAGATTCTATTGTGAAGTCCACGTGCGTTGGTTTTCAATGATTAAAGGGAGACTACTTATGATGTTGTGGCACATTAGTCATATTAGTCATTTTATAGATTTTGTTTTCATTATTATTGTTTCAACTTGGAATACATTCGACGACACTGGAAAAATAGCATCGAATCTCATCGATTTGTCTATAAAACACTTAGTGGAAGACTATTCTTTGCTTGCTAATCTTTAAGCTTTTTCTCTTCCGTTTTTCTATGCTCTGCATGATCGTTTTATCTTATCCTGTAATATTTATCCTTAATACATTTGATGATATGTACTCAATTAGACCGTGACTGGATCCGTTGTCTAAGCTAAAGACTTGCTGAGGACGGCAAGCCCTTGGTCAGTGTCCTACCCAGTACAATACAGATCGTCTTGACTCCATAAATGCTTAACTCCAGACTGAATAATTGTTTGCACAGCAATGCATGATTTTTGTCGATCAAAAGTAATTGATTTCGATGTATTTTCCAGTACGTTGTCATTAATGATTAAATATAGTATATTTTGTATTTAAATGTTCTTTAAGAAGTTAAACTTTGGTTTTGCGGATAACTGTTTAGCTTACATTTGACACCAGTAATCATCGGAATGACCGTTACAGCGACTGTCTTCAGGCGCTAGCCCTATACTAGACAACGGCATGAATACAACGGGGGCATTTCATTGCAATCCGCGCTACATTACCTGAATGGGACAAAATATATTTTGTAGTAATGCCTTTGAACTTCCGATAGATGCCTTGATAAATATTGAGCGTAAGAAACATACATGATCATGTGCGGTTCACATTCAACGGTATAGTGTCTCGCGTGAAGAAGTTTGTTGTCACCCAGCACATTGGCATGACAGTCTATTGTCATCAGACACACTGACATGATACATGGTACAGTATAGTAGAACATATTCTATTCAACGTCAGCTCCATTATCCCCTATTTTTTTCTTCGCCAATACTCACCATTATTCTTGAGTGCCACTTCGTGGAAGGGTACAGTACATCTAATTGCGAAACTTAATGGCCTACAAACACTATCAATTTACATTACTGTATTTTGTTTTTCTGTTACAACGACTTCAGTGCATTTCAATCTGTCTTCCATTCGCAGAATGGAAACAGAAAAGAAATGCATAAACAGAAAATAAACAGTAACCTGTTTAACATCCAGCCGTGACGTGATAATTTTTTCCGGTTACTCTCTGGCCTGTTACTGTTCGCAGGGGGAGCCATATATCGGATTCCAGACTATCTGTTTAATCTTAGCCACCCTTGTCGTGATTATGCCCGTTAGTACCATGTCATTTACGCCATCACACACACACACAGTAACTAGGTTCCATTGGCAGTTAGTGACACAGGCTATATACCTATTTGTTTATTTATGGGGCCTCCGTGGCTCAGTTGATTAGCGCGCTAGCGCAGCGTGATGACCCAGAAGTCTCTCGCCAATGCGGTCTCTGTGAGCTCATGCTGGCTTCCTCTCCGGCCGTACGTGGCAAGGTCTTCCAGCAACGTGTAGATGGTCGTGGGTCTTCACCGTGATCTGCCCGATTTCCCTCCACCACAAGACTGGCCGCCGTCGTATACGTGAAATATTCTTGAGCACGGCGTAAAACACCAATCAAACAAATAAATAATTATCTATTTACCTCACATGGTGTAGCTTTCCCCTCAACGCTTGGCGTGTATAAAAACGCTGAAATCAGCCTATTTGTATTTTTCCTATATTCATGACATCGGGACGGCAGCAACAACCACCCAAATCAAAAGCCTGTCTTAAGGCCGGTGTCAAAATCTGAGCCTTAGATCTATGCCGATATCCCACCTTCCTATAAGTGAAACAGAATCTGTGTGTCGTTGAACTGTGTCTGTTTAAGGACGCTTCATGCGTTATATAATTGGGACATGTAACAGAGCGGCAAGCATGATCGTAAATTAAAAGAATTAAAATAGTGTGATATATGCTTTTAATAACTCTCTTCCACGAACGTGTTTTACACTTGAGTTTTCTTAACTTCTTTTTGCATGTATTTTTCACGTCTCTACTTAATACTATGATTATTTTATCTATCTGGATTGTTTAAAGAGGCTTTACTGGATATTGTTGGCAACAAAACTGGGCCACGGTTAGAGCGTTCACCCGGAAATCGGGGGCACCCGGGACCAAACCCAGTCAGGTTATGCCAAAAACTTTAAAAAATTGTATTTGTTGCTGACTCGTTAAGCACTGAGAGATTAGAGCAAGGGAACAGGACTGGTTGGCTTGATATCAGTATAACAGCGTGGGCTGTCATGATACTTCAGTGTCGACAGCACTTGGCGGCAACATTGCTGGCGATGTTGTCATTAAATATTTGAAGGCCATTGTCCTGCTTAACAAAAAACATAATCAACATAAGCTATAATCATTCCATCATTCATTGATTCATTGATTCATTCCTTGTCGCCATACAACATAAATGCGATGTGAAACCCCAAACATGCATACTTATTAGCTTATTAAATTGAACTCTCTCCAATCGCTGATTTATTAACTTTCAACAAATAAGACGTGACTGTAATATTTTAGTGTGAATGTGATAGTTAATTTAAAAAAAGGTAATTTAAGTTTTAGGAACTTTAACTGCCAATTGTAAACGTTAAAATGCAGACAGGGCAAATACTTTGAGAACAGTAATTAAACTAGCTGCAAAAATGTTGATTAGATTTGATCATTTTTGAAACATTTTTAATGTTATTATCGACGAAAAGGAACCAGCATTCCCTGTTAAAAGCACCTACAAAAAATTTAACACTAATATTTTGTACAATGGCAAGGCAGGTTTGATAGAGGAAAAATAATGAAATATACATGGACATTTGGAGTGATTTTGTCTTCAGCCACGCCAGTTAAATATATTTCATTGTGACGCAGTATTTGGATACAAATAAATGTGTACCTTCATAACAAAATATAAGGCAATCTTAACATGCATGATGTATATGCATTGTAAAACACAGCAAATTTAATAATAAATGTAAACTGTGAAGTAACCGTTAACAATTCTGATCAAGATAAATTCAAAGGTGCAAGATTAATATTTGACTTCAAACGAACACTTTTTCGTGACAAATTTTCCCAGAAATTCACTTACACCCAGCGGGCCTACGTTGCACAAGTAAACCCAGCCTGGCAGCCCTAACTGCTCGCTGTTGTCATTTACAACAGCTGTTAATATTGGCCTAATTTAACTTGCTCAAGAGATGTGTACCATTGTGCAGTAGGAGTTAACCTATTAATGTGAAGTGAGCTATACGCCACTTACATGAACTGCTTAAAGGAAGCAAGGGTATTTCTTGATGAAAGAATTCTATCGGTCTCGTGATTCCTTCCAAAAAGCAATGAATATCAAATGGTTTGAATACAACATTCTCATTTGGCTTCTTCTGTCCATTCATTTCGTTTAGTTTTGAATAACGTTGTCTCATTAAATCCTCATCTGAAATAATTGACATTATAATAAATGCATATCCCAAATAATTAGCTCACATGACTCAAAATCTGAGACAGAACAAAGTGTACAAGATATGGGTGGCATGCAGGTGGTTGTCCGCCACAGCAAGTCTGCGCTAGCAGACTCCCAAGTACTGTAAATTGCTTACACCCATGGCCCCATGAAGACTGACAGGAAAATCAAGGGTATTCTCTTACCAAATGGGTTTGAACGCAGTAAATAACACAGAAATTAACAGACCTGTCGAATGTAGATGAAATGATCGGTGTCTTTCGCCATTCTTCAATATTTCCAGTAAAGAAACTGTTTTAACATTATGTTCAAGCTTGTTTCAATATTTACCATCTGAATCATTGTGATGCTTATTATCGTGGTCAGTTACATCTTCCTTCCCCAGGCCTCCACATCCAATTGTTCCATATTCTGAGCAATCTCTTGGGTGTCTTCATCTTATATAGCTTGCGAAGTTTCGGCCCATTAGGTTTCTTGACCATGTTTTTGTTTACGAGCCTACTTTTCATTTTCCTGGAAAATCTAACAAATACATCATATTCAAAAACAAAAAAAATATATTATATTTCCTTATTTTGTGCATATTTTACACACACCATGGTAATATCCTCCTTAATTTCAATAAACATGTTTAGTGTTCATTTATAATATACGTTAAAACTAATAGAAAAAATGGGATTATGACCTATCACATGCCTAAGACTTAACTATAAAAGTCATATTAACCACGGATGTATGATTTGCAACTTCGAAGTATCATAATGAAGACACCTGACATGACGCCCAACCAAGTATTAGTTAGACGGACACTAGACCAACCAGCTTAATGGTGAGCACAAGTCGAGATAGCAAAAGGCTCTGTTTTCAACGTCCTCAGTATGAACCTGTGTCTCCCTCCTACAAGACGGACCCTCTTACCATTTACCAATCCTAGCAGGTATACAGGGTGGAGCAAAAGTCTGGACCCACAGGCAATTGCGGTTTATGCCAACAAACCAAGAACATTGCAAGTACTAAAAGATAACATTTCACAAGAAATTGAAACCATAAGAGGGAATAACTCCATGCTTCGAATGTACAAAGATCACGAGCCTCCCGAGTAAGACAGTGTTTGGAGGAAGGCAGAAGTCTGTTCGAACACTTATGGTAAACTGTAAATTGTTATATAGTAAATTGTCTATGAGTCCAGACTTTTGCTCCACCATGTATATACAACACGTAAAATATGTCATGGTCATTATAGAGAGGTTGCACTTGTCATCTATACAACCCATCTATACATGAAATACTGACACAAGGAAATGATTGCTCAAGAAAAACGAACAAAATTTTGCCAAATTGTGAAACTAAGATATACGTTGTTCGACATCTTTTGATGTGATAAGACAAACCGGTGTATCGCGTTTCAATTTTAAACGAGCTAATAATGCAGTCGTGCCCACAAGGAAACACCTTCCCAGGGAAAAATTATTTACTAGAAATTAGTTCAAGCAATAGCCTTTCTGAATCACATAATAGGATGTGTATCCAAAAAAAGTATATATACATCAAATGTTTCAAAGGAAAAGCTTTTCTGCATGGGGGAACTTGACAGAAATGATATTACAACTTTGTTAAAAGCAAACTATTCGTAAGTCATTGTTTGCAGTCTATAGCTACAAATATTTGATGGTGAACTTTTCGATTACCAGATTGCAAACTACTGGATACGTACATGCCAATGACGAGAAGCCAACCAATTAAAATACTTGGCATTCATTTTTTTAAATTGTAAACATAGGTTTACAAACAAGATTTCCAACCCACGTTGGGATTCGTTCAACAGATTTCATATCAACTTCTGAAAGCTACAGATCAAAGAAAATAAAACAAAACTGACTGAACGCCTACCCAACGACGGGACTGGCTTATAGGTGCAGCCTATTGCAAGACTGGAAATGCGACACATCGAATGGCCATCCCCTATAGTTCTAGGGAAGTAGGAAATGTTATCGGGCTCTTTTAGTTGTTGGCAGGAGGCAATCATTTTGAATACAACTGTTCTCACACACCGATCCGTGACTTCTCTTGTAATCTTCCCTTCGATGTTAGATTGGATCAACTCGGTGTGGCTGTATATCGTGAAGTCGGCTCTCGGCATCTTTAAGACAGGTGACCCTACATCAGTTTCTAAGCTTGCTGCACTCTCCTCACATGTCTGTGGGGAAACAAATCTAGCTTTGACGCAAAATTTAAACAATCCATACACAATTAGATTTGATTTTATTACAATATAGATACTAATCAGAACTTTCAAAAATAGCTGTAATTAGAAAAAATATAGTGAAACACCATGCACCCCTAAAGCTGAAAATGTTGTAACAAGGAAAAGAAGAATGTGGTAATTATAAATGTTGAAGGTTTTAAATGTACATTTTAAGGGGGGGGGGGGGGGGTGATTATTCATCATTTATATTGATACGGTTTTGCTGCACTAAACTGAAACTAAAAAAAAAATGAAGTCCTTCTGAAAAAATGGCCTCTCACTCTAATTATTATATGAAGTAAAGTTGAACTTAACACCTTAACGAAGTCAAGAATTTTATGCTTAGAAGGAAGTTTTCATTCCTGTCATTGCCTGGGAAAAGCTCCAGGACATCATCACTCTGAATGGTGCAGGAAGTTTTCCCATCAATTCCAGCATCTAAAAACAAAAAATAAACATTCTATACAAATAAAAGTTGATCATTTGGCTGCAAGTGCACTCTTATCCACGGACAGGCCGCAAGTGTTTCACAACTCATAAAGATCATAAAAAAATACTGAACAGGAATAAGTTTCGTGTTTCGTGTGAGCTAACTTGTCTTTATTACATAGTAGTATGTTTTACCTAACGGCTTTTTGCCGCGAACTGACTGAAAAATTGCCAATTAGGTTTAAAACAAAAACCAATGAATACAACCGTAATAAGTGTCACAAGTTGTTTTGATGTTGTTGTTGTTGTTCTGTAATTCTACCAATTACAATCTTGCTTCGTTTCGTTGACCATTGTAAGACATCTTAATATATCACTGTGTGGGCCACTTAATGATTGTTAGAATAACTGGTAAAGAGACAACGATTATACTGGCCAGGCCTATGAAACAAGAACTGAGGACATCTTATTCATGATGATCCCTATTGCGAAAAGGGTAGAAACAGACAGCGACCCCTGGTGGTCAAGCTGCAAAAGTCGAAGTTCTTCGGGCATTTCCGTCAAAAGTTGAAAGTGCCGGGGCAGCGGGAAATATGATGTCACTCTCTGACTAAGGTAAGTAGTAAAAATTTCGATATTTTGATATTAAAAGAACAACATAACAAAGCAGGCATAAATTTTCAAAAATACACGACCAAATACAGCAACAATTCTGATGATTCTGTCGCTTTCGCCGTAAAATGGAGACATTGTGCCCCTCTGTATTTGTACTGTGCTGAAAACAGAAGTATAGAAATAATGAAATAAGCCTACTCACTTTAACTGAAAACACTTCGGCGACATCTTTATCAAACACTTCTGTGAATTGTGGAAAAAGCTCGAAAGATGACAAGTTGTTGATGCTCGATTCGACGACAACGTCATCACTATCCGTCTTAGAATGCTGAGCGGCCCCAGATGTCGTCAGCTGGAATATCCGGGCAACTCATATCCTCCACGTGACTCAACATATTTATTAACATTAAAACTCTTATGTAATCAAAGTTACTTCCCTTACTTAAAGAATGTATACAAAGAAAAATGACATGGCGAATTTTGCCAGTAAAGTGGTAACCAGTAAAATGGTAACCAGTAAAGTTTCCTCCCAACATAATGCCGGCCGCCGATGTAGGTGAAATATTTTTGAGTACGGGGTAAAACACCGAAGAAATAAATAAATAGATCAAATTCTTTAAACCCTTACATTACCTGTTGTGGGTTATCACCGATATTAACCATCATCTAAACTTATGCGTACGGGGGCATATTCTACACATAATTAAACTTATCTTGATCCTCTTATTGTTTCTTTTTGGTAGATTTTATTATTTACTGTTTATTGTTTGTCTCTTTCAGGAGTTTGGTTGCAAGCGATTCCTGTAATGGCTGGCTATACCTGGCGACGTGCCATGCGTTTCATTCTTGGCAATAACTTTGCGTGACACATTATAATGCTCACAGCAATTCTCCCAATTCCCAAGTAGTATGCGGCATAGACCAATGTCCCAGAGACTTCAGCAGATATGAAAAACAGGCCCTCTATAATTCCTCACTCAATGATTCAGTCTGACGACAACGAACTGAAACAGAATGCATCACAGATGAAGCTGTTTCAAAAAATTATTTTGTTTCTGTAACTTGAGTTAGGTGTATATTTCAAATGATTTTGTTTCTATTACTTGAGTTAGGCGTATATTGCAAATGATTTTGTTTTTATAAAATCTTGGTTGGGCAGCACTTGGAAAATTGCTCACACCGAGGAAGCATGTTTAGACGTACCTATATTATGTATATAAATAAGCATTATAACTGTATAGTATATTTTAATCCAGTTCTCCGGTATGTCCGATTGAGATGCTGTACGGGTAGTTATAGCAGCATGTCTGCATGTACAGGAGACATTGACTTGCAATACTAGTATCTATTGTATTTTAATGGGCAAAATAAAATGTATATAATGTAACAAAAAATGCTGCACTGTCATATTGTTTTCACTGTCCATTCTCTCCATTCATACGAGGGTGCGACATTGATTGTAGAACTTAAATGAATATACCAAGTTTATGAATATTTGCCAGATAAGTACATGCATTACATGCACTCTAATGCATTACAATTATTGTAAAGTCAGGAGAGGCAACAGGAATATTCAAAAACAGCAAGGTATTAATTTCAATGTTGATATTGTCAGGGATTGAGAATTTATTTATTTATTTCATTTGTGTTTTACGCCATACTCAAGAATATTTCACTTATATGACGGCGGTCAGCATTATGTTGGGTGGAAACCGAGCAGAGCCCAGGGAAAACCCACGACCATCCTCAGGCTGCTGACAGACCTTCCCACTTACGGCCGGAGAGGAAGCCAGCATGAGCTGGGATTGTGAATTACTTAGACTGGTATATTTGTGATTCGTGATTTGTATATTCGTTCCAAGTCTATGGTGCAGTTATACGTCATATCCGAGAGGGAGGTTTCAGCGTAAAGATTGATCACGTGGTTAAAACCATGGTTATTCAGTCTTTAATGTTTCATTAGTAGAAGCCAAATTTTAAAAAAAAATTGTCTAGAGACCATCAAAGTATGCAGTATATGAAGTGGACTAATCTTTTTTTTCAAGGAAATAAAGGCAATTTAAGAAAATGGAATATCTTTAAAAAGCAAACATGCATGTGAATAATACTAAAAGTCACGGATAAATATAAAATTTCTTATAATATTAACTGTCTACAACTGTTTTAGAGAAGGAAGTCATTTAAATAAAAAAGATAATTTAAGAAAGTATGTCTGACCAGTACTTGCTTGCTCAAGAAAAGTAAATTCAAACTAATTAGAATTTCTTTTTGGAGGAATGAAAGCTGATTTGAAGTGAACATAGAGTCTGCCACTATATATTCATAGAAAACATGATATAGGACCCCGTTATCACAGAAAAATATGATAGTAATTCTATAAATTTTTTGAAAGGCGAGAAGATGCAGAACTGCGGATATGGCACTGACGAAATTCACTCCGAGTAGCTCTGTTGTAGAAGCCCTTATGAACTTAGTCAGTCACTAGCAATAAAAGTATCATGTGATAATTAGCTGTCACGCCAAGAGACCTATTAACTCTTGATTGTGGTTTCTTATAGTGGATAGACAGATATTAGTGCAATAAATTGGATTTTACGGTTAGTTTAAGTGTTGAACTGTTGCATTTTGGATCACACACTGATGAGCAAGGAACTGAGAACGGCTGCCCGTGTCACAACGCGTACATTTTTGGCAGCCGACTGCAGTAACTTGTCAGGATGAGCTGGCAAGAAAACCGCCTCGGGAGAGTCATAGCTTGAAGAAAAATATTGTGACTTATTTTTCCTTAGCAAAGTCAGACCCATTACGAAAATATCCTCCCGAAATCTGAATGAAAGAGCCTGTTATCAATCAGAAGGTCTTGTTATCTGACCTTCCCGTCGGTACAGTCAGCTAGGCCAAATGCCTACACCCACGCAGGACGAGGACGAGCTTGTCCACAAACATCGCCCTGACCGAACGCAAAGTTAAAGGAAACATCAGCCCTTTAAACACGGAACAGAGTCGGTATTCTTTGGTTGGTGGTTTTTGTTTGTATGTTCGTATTGTCACAATTTTTAATACCGATGGTACATGAGAGCTCCTAGGTTTTGTGACGTCACTCTGCGTGGCTGGTTACTGATTTGCTATTCATTTCGTTGATAAACGGTGTGGAATTTTTAAAATATTTTAGAACATTTTGTGGAATACTACTTTTATTCAGATTTAGTGACTGACGTCATGGTTGCTTTAAGAAAATTCATTCTTAATCCATACAAATATTCTCAGGAAAATTTACCAGACCGAGTTTAAAAAATCTTGAAGTTAGAAAACATTAGAAAATTCAAGATTCGCAATTCACCTGCATTTGTGACAAGAAAAAGAAAGAAAAAAAGGCAGGTTTTTGAAGAAAATACATCTATATTAAGAATATTTCAAGGAAAGAATTCTTGACCGAGAGATTATTTTTTACTGTGTGTTTTATCAATCAGCACCACGGAATATGCAAAAGTAACACATAATTCGATAAAAATAGCTCTACTGGACTATACTTACTAACCTGTCATTTGAAAATTCGTCATATTTTTTTTTGGAAACTTATAATGTAGGAAAAATGTGAGGAAAACTACTTATTGCTCGTTACGAAAAAAGCCGTGGCTTTCAGTACTGTCGCCGGCAGGCCATAAACAACACAAAAAATACATCTAGTTTGTAAATTAAGGATATTTTTATAAAATCATTTAGTTAGACAAAATCTGTAGAAAACTGTTCATCGATCCGCATCAAAAAAACCCCCAGGTTTGACGTTTTCATTACTGTCGTGTATAGGCCGCTGATAAAAAAAAACACATCTAATTTGCAAATTCGGAATATTTGGATAAAACTTATCAGGTAAGCAATTAACTTTGTTATCAGTCCGAATGAGGAAGCTTTTTTTAGTGTTACGGTAGATACGCCTCAAACACAACCACTTGAAAATTGGTGATATATTCATAAACTGGGTTTTATACTGTAGGCCACAACAGACTTAAACAACAGGTCTAGGAATTTATTTATTAATGAGCACCAGAAGTCCTTTGGCCTAAATATTTTTAAAAAAAACACAATTCGTTAAAAATACTTGTATTTATGGTAGAATTATTAGCCTCTTATTTCAAAATTCGGGATATGTTCATAAAATCATTGAGTTAGACAAAACCTGTTGAAAACTGTTTATCGATCGGGAAAAGGCGAGCCTAAGACTGCTAGTTAAGACTTTCATAGGTATTGTCCCTTTCAATTATGATCTTGTTCCAAATCCTTGCACAAACTAATTAAACATAGATCAAAAGTGATTTTAGGGGCTAAAAATGACATCGATAACGGTTCAGTAGAAGACTAGAAAACTAAAACGCCAATTCTTAAGTTTTTAGGGCTTTCCACAGACAAATTTTGAGTGACAAAGTAAAGATTAACTAGAGAATCATTCCCCCAACTTAGTAGTATTCTATAGGGAGACTAGCTTAAATTGCGCTAAGGTATCTTAAATGGGAGACGAGAACAGCCCTTTCTCTTTTTTAAAAATAAGGGAACAAAGAACGAAACATCACACACCATTTTTCTCCCAGTTTAGTGGTATCGTTTCATTCATTAAAAAAAACTTGTAAGAGATCTAAATCTATATGTAGTGGCCGTGGAAGTAAGTCCAAAAAATGCATTTCTAATTCTAATAGAATATGGGTAAGGATTT
Organism: Liolophura sinensis; assembly: GCF_032854445.1. Classification (NCBI taxonomy): domain Eukaryota; kingdom Metazoa; phylum Mollusca; class Polyplacophora; order Chitonida; family Chitonidae; genus Liolophura; species Liolophura sinensis. The sequence continues at coordinate 7,330,748 of NC_088297.1, read as the reverse complement.
ACGACTTTAAGGTGACGACACTTTAATTCGTAATTCACTTAGAACGTTAAAATGTTAAAATCAAAGATCATGCTGAAAATTAAAAATCGGAATGAAGAATTAAGAACGTCCTGTTTAATATCCTGGTGTTTACTGTTTAACAATCATCACCCTAACAGAATTGACCAACAAGTGAGAAAAAAAAAACTTGAAGTGCTATTCATCATTAGCACCCAACTAAAAACATTTAAGCTAAATACCACATGCATTTTTCTTCAGTCATAATTAACAACAATACTGTTAAATTATGTTGGATTGGGGGATTCGTGAAGTTATTGGAACCTAAAAATATTTAAGAAAATCGGACATCTCTTGTAACCCAAATTTTTCTATCAACACAACTTCAATTACGTACGTTCTTAGACATGAAGATATATTGTTCGTCCATGTTCAAACATATATACTATTCGTTGTCAAAGAATAATTTATCGTCAATAGGCAGAGGAAAAATGATTTGGTCTCCAACCATCGACTAAGCGAATCTATCGCAGACAATTTCTTACTGTTTTTGCGCAAAGCAATGATGATATGGAGTTTCTATGGCTGTTTGATATCTGTTTCTAAGGTGTGTCAAACGAATCCACCAATCTTTGTGGTGTCGTCGGCGTGCTCCAAGGTGTCGCGGAATTTATTCTATGATGTCATAAAACTGTCCTTTAATACACAGTAATCAAAAGATTGTAAGTTTGCATAATATTTTGGAAAATTGTCAAAGCCTCCTCTTGCTCTGCTCACGTTCTAATCCAATACACACCCGTTGTACTTTTGCTTGTTTTTTCACCTCAACAACGTGATTAGATAATATGAGTTACTGAGTGTCCACTTCGCCTGGAGCGGTACGATTGACAGTCTGTTAACTGGGCGAGCAAGCTCGTGTGATATTCCGTGGAATTCATACATTTTAAAAAGAAAATATAATGAACCTGGTTGTTAGGCAATATTTATTGTCCATACTCTGTATTACTGGTGTTTTACGCCAATAAGGGTAGAAAAGCACGTGTAGAATTTTGAAAAGAATCTAGATTCAGACATTCAATCTAGTTCACTTGCAACGTACAGAATTGCTGATTTGACCAAATGAAAACGTATTTTATACAAAATAACATATCGCATTAAAAGAGCTGGATGTACTGTTTTTCGTCGAGTCGATTTTACAAATCACGTTGGCTGAACTCGCGTCAGAGAACAGTTGCAAAATAATCAATGCTGTTTTTGAAAATGCAAACTTTTAACACTTTTAAAAGTGTTTTTTCACGTTCATGGTTTTTTTTTCAAGCAATAAATAGTTTCTTAGTGACAAAAAAGTTAAAAATTGTTTTACTAATATGATATATTTACACCAAGACATATGGCAATTTATAACTTAAATGTCGAAAACCTATCGAAATTAGACTGTTCGCTAAGAAGCCTGTGAATTTTTCTCATTCCATAATCCCGCGTTTGTTTATCCAAATTAATCTTTGATAAATATATCAAATACAAATTCATTCCAATTGGCTTAAAACTGCTGTCATAAAGAACACTTTTCAATTCTCGACTTTGACAGCAAAATTCCGATGGGTCCTGTTAAAAGGGTCCTGTTTTTAAATATTGTATTGCATCTTTTTGTTATTTTACCGGGTCAATGTCTGACCTACATTTTCCACTTTTGTGTGGTTATAGCATGCACTGTATTTCAGTCGAGCGTTCTCAAGGCTTCGATGTTTATTTCGTATCATTGTAAATAGGGTATACCTTCTGGAAATATGTATCGGTGTTGTAAACAGATTTACAATCAAACCGTCCAGATTTTTCTTTACGTTTCTCTATTAATAAGAGAGACCGAGTTGTAAAACTCGCAGTCATTTAATCAAGTCCACTTGAAAGCAGTCAGTTACTCAAGTAAGGATTTTGCTGGGTTTGGAAGATATCGGCCTTCACGCCATTAGACATTCGTCATCTGTACTCCATTTTCTGCACAGAGCACTTTGTGAGCTCGTGTTTGGCCACTTGCTATTTGTTGAGACGTTTTTTTTTTTGTGTGCTTGTATCGCTCATTGTCTCTTACGTACATTCCATCCCAGTTTAACCTGAAAGTGACTTTGTATATATTTCCGAGGAGTGAAACATACATCGACAGCTCGGCATCACGGACTCTACTGTCAACCCGTCAGCCCTGAGAAGTTACACCTTCATAGGCAGTTGAGGAATAAACCATCGTCCTACAGCGTGTCACTTATCGGACTGTCATCGGTCGATTGAGAAATATCTTTTAATTGTGGATTCTATATTCACGTGGACGGGCTTCACTTGGAAGCCAGAATATTTCATCCAGATTTGGACGCTGTCTTTAATAAGAGACCATATATATATATATGAAAAAAAATTCTGAACCAAAAAAAAATAAAACTGACGCTTGACCAGCTGTCAATGAGCAGGCCAAAAATATTTATCTATGTCTCCATTGGTTTAAAAATACCTTTTTTTTCAAGTTATATGTTGCTCCGTGCATCTGAGTCTCATTGAAGTCAGCAGACCGGCGTCGTAATGCCGTTAAGACTGCACAATGAACAACGACTGTTGCATGGTTTAAGTATGATTCTCCAATGATACCAAATCAGAGTATGCAGAGTCGTAAACACTCAACACACGTGGTTTAAAGGTCAATCCTTGGGTTTTATTTAATACGTAACATGTTCTGTGAATACTTCACGATTTAATGCACAGTTATTTTTTGACCGGGCATAGATAAGGTGATACCAAGTTTGGATGTTTTACGACAAACTCTTTCCAAGAAACATTTTTGGACATCAACAATTACAATCGTGCCTAAACTGGACTTTTATGTGAAAGCCATGTAACACGCTTCACTCCAATGCGATGCTCGGCTGGACTAAAACCGGCCATTGTGTTCTCCAAAACTGGACATTGATATCGAGTTTTATATCGTACTTCACAATTTATCAGTCATGTGACGACGAGGGAACAAATTGTAAAATACAGGCAAAGATATGTACTAAATTTGGAATAAGTCAAGTGCCCCAAGAAATATCTCCAGTCAGTACATTCAGAAAACCACAGGGAAGGTTAAATCAAGTGAAAATTACATGTTTACATGCATTAAACTTCATGATTCAGTTATTTCCGTGAATAAACCGTCTTGGAATGATTTAATATCATTATTTTTATTACACAATGATTCTAAAATATTTTAAAATAACCAATATGTCATAGAAATATTTCAATGAAATAAAATCCGAAAGATTTTTCAATAATTGCCTTTGAAAAACTAAATGATATAATCATTTAATTAGGGATTACACTATAACGCGTATTTTAATAGGCTTACATTTGTAACACTCATCAGGGGTACTTTTGTTGTCAGTAAGAGTTGAAGCTGGTACTGGGGGTTGGGTTTACATAAAATCATTGACTTTGATTGGGCGACAAACCGACACAAAATCTTATAGAAAACTATTTTTATTCTTTTACACATGCGCATTCAACATGTTTATATAGTCATTACATTCAATGAAAATCATTATGGCTGACAATAATAGCTGAAGATTTTTTTTGTCCACAAGCTGTTAACAGAAGGGCGAAATCACGGATTTTAAATGGGCCTCGCGGATTCTGGGGCGTCTTGTCCGCCATTTTGACTTAACTGACAAAAAGTGAGTTCTCTCTTTGATTCCGAATCGATTATGCGCAACAATGGAACATTGCAAGTTAAAATATTGTACTGGCTTGTTCTCACAGGAAAGTGGCAAAGTGGCAAAGCTTATTTTATTTACAAAATGACACTTTGTTGCCTTGCAAAATGAGGGACAAAATGTTGTGTTTTGGAGTTAACTCGGTCGATCGATCGATCACCATAATGGCTTCCTTATGTAGGTGTAAAATTCTTTTTGGTGGTGATTGATAACAGTATGTACATTGTAAGGCTGGATACACTATATACGTGCATCGTTTAAACTACCACTATTGACTTTACACACCAAATACAAGTACAATTTGATTTCACCCTACAAATTGGACACACCATGTGTGTGTACCATACACTCTCAGAATATGGTTCTTCATGGTTCTTCAGAGAACCGCGCGTTTTTCTTGCTCTCATGATTGGTTTTCTTGTGAACCTGTTGGTGTACATATAATATAATCCAAAATATTTGGATAACTACTGCATGGGTAAGCAATAAATGTCTCTGGAAAAGGTTTGAAATCTAACCGTAACTGTTCGCTATAGGTACCGGTCGTTAGGTAGCTCTGGTTCAGCCTTAACCTCTGGTGGTGTGGGTGGAGAAAAATCAACAGTGCCGAAAGCACAGTGCGGGTCAGTGACAACTCACTTTAGTGGTCTACAGACCATGTTTGCGCATGGAGGCAGGTCGAAGAACTCGGCGCAGCGAAAACAAGGGTTACATTTGGTTCTTTCTTTGGTTCTAACTTTGGTTCCACCAGTGAAGCATGCCAAAGAACTTAACCGAGTGCCTTGAAGAAGCAACCTTTCTTAGAGTGTATGACCTGGAAATGTAGACTGGAGACACCATGTACATGTCCCATCTATCTTGAAGAAATAAACTGGAGACACCTTTTACATGTATTAGATAATTCGGTAGCGTTATGTATGCATGGACTAAAATTGGTAACTTTTAGCGAAAACTTTGTAGGTCTAATCAAGAGTTCGTTCTAACGCCAATGTGGTAGAAACCTGTGCATGTACATTGCAATCTCATCTGTTGACATTAAACTATTGTTTTTGCTTCAAAAGTCATGTATAATATAATGTTACATAATAATATAACAAACACTCAGCACAAAGGGCAAAAACAATAATAGCAAGAAAGTGACAAACAAAAATATATAAAACGTACGCACGATTAATGTCAAATTGTTATAGAAAATTGAAAGAAAGTTCTTTACATAATTAAATGATCTTCACAGCGGCTGTTGGTAAGGTTATTGCGCTTTGTTTTTCACCAAAGTGATTAACGTGTTTTTGTTTTTAGAGAATATTTATGCTTTTGGTTACACAGTTAAATAACCTCTTAAAGGAATTTTTGTAAAAAGTGAAAACAAAGAACATAAAATTGACTAAAATTTTGTGCTGTACATGCAATAGTTAGAATATACTAAACAGATGTTATGAATATACTAAACAGATGTTATGAATATACTAAACAGATGTTATGAATATACTAAACAGATGTTATTTACGACACTTGTCCCTACTTTGGAATGTTAGGCTGTATTCAACATGAGAGAAATTGCTGTCTGCTCCTGCCACTTTGAAGGATATCTCATTTTGCTTTGCAGAAGACCCCACCACACTCCACTTTGGGTTTGGGTTGAGGAATTGCAGGTCGACCCCTTCTCCCTCTACCACTGTTTGCAGTACGTTCGTATTATACATCCACGACCCCAGCATGATTCCGCACGTTATGTTGTTGTTGTCCTCTTCTGCACATGGCACCCGAAACTTGACGGCAGGGACACGAACCACGTGGCCCTCTTTCCCCACAATGGCGTCGTGAACCGTTAGGTATTCCATTTTGTTTAACCTTCAATTCAAATTAGAAATATTATTACTCCAATCATATTTGACTTCGTTCTAATTGTAACCACAAACTAATTTAGCAGAGAAATGAGTTTTGCAGTTGAGCTTTTCTTTTAAAATAATGCCACCGTTACCCATACAATTCGGTAGAATCGCTCAAGACATAATAATAAATCAAGAAAGTTATTTGGCATGGCTTTAAACAGCAGTAAAGCGTCAGTTGGCAGTTCCCTGACTTCAAACTATGTCATGTGCTACGTATATTGTGATCAAGTGGGCTGCCATTGTGCATTGTCAGTATAATGTGATAGATGGTACGTCATGACTTCTATCAGAATATCGTCATGGGCTGGCATATCACGTTTACTATATGTCATGCCTGATTATCTCATGCCTGATTTTGTTGCCTGCCGTACTTGCTGCATGTATCACTGTTAACATGAAAACGGAGAAGACTACTAAAAAGCGAGCACTCTATTCTGATCGCGCTCAGACCACTGACTGATGACACAAACTCCATCGCATCACCTGTCTCTTCTCTGGTTGCAGCTTAGGTGAGGCGAGGTAATTTGGGAAATGGTGTTTTTGTCCCACGATTTGTTATTTTCCTTCTAAATATATATAGCCTATTAACTTTTGCACCGTTTATTAAAACGTCAGTACCTAAATTAACAGATAACATAGAACTTTCAAATTAGGCCTGTCTTCTTTGAAGAAGATGTTATATGTATCATTTTATAAAAACTCAGAAAGCGGCCACATAGCGATAATTCTTGTTAAGATGTCACATCTACCATGCATAAGCATAAAATATTATGGGAACTGCATTTGCCATATAAGTGTATTTGCAGACCAGACAGGTCATAAATTATTAGATCTGGTGCTAAAACTGGTATTTTTTCCCAGTCGAATGCCATGATAGTTGTTTAACATGCTTGAAAACACCTTTATCATATCATAATCAGAAATATTATAACCAGACAAATGGATAACTCAGCCATTTACGACATTTTAGGTCACAAACGAGCATTTTAAGCATTTGATGGTTGTTACTGTCAACATAGTTAAATGTCCATATCTAACATATGATAACATTTTAGTTAAGCATCTCTTTCGACAAGTAACGTTTTGTTATGGACCACTAACCCGTTGAAAATTTCAATGTCCGGAATCCATATCTTGGAGTTAGACAACACCATGGTCTCAGGGGAAGTATGGTTCCATGTCAGCCGAGGGTCATTATTCTTCTAAAATACAGAACCAGAACGCTTCCTTGTGTACATCAGAAGACAGATGGAGTTTCAAATAAAGGAATAAATGGGGAAATGAATCCATCAATAAAAATATCAGTGAAGAAACTTAAATTAAAAAAAAGCAAACATAAGTAAATAATTACTCATTTTATCTATTACGTGATCAACGCAGGACTTTGTTGGGTATTTTTGTTGGGGAAATGGTATTGCTTGAGGACTTATGATATAGTAGGGCATAAAGCAATGATATGTATGGTTTTCAATCTTAAGTGGGGGCCTCCGTGGCTCAGTTGGTTAGCGCGCTAGCACAGCGTAATGACCCAGGAATCTCTCACCAATGCCGGCGATGTGAGTTCAAGTCCAGCTCATGCTGTCTTCCTCTCCGGCCGTATGTGGGGAGGTCCTACGGCAACCTGCAGATGGTCGTGGGTTTCCCCCGGGCTCTGCCCGGTTTCCATCCATCATAATGCTGGCCGCCGTCGTATAAGTGAAATATTCTTGAGTACGGCGTAAAACACCAATCAAATAAATAAATAAATAAATCTTAATTGGTAAACACTTAAACCCTGTGAATGTTTATGCGGCTTAATTTTACAGGATGTGCAAGTAGGGGGATAGTGTGACTTGCCCTGCTTTATTTTATAGCGTCTCAATTTTCTTAAACTAAAAGAAAGCTAAAATACAGAGTAAAGTCCATCATAAAGACAACTGAAAACTATGCTTAAAAATGCTTTCATTTATTTTTTTTCAGATTTTTTGAGAGTGTTGAAAGGCATTAAAATATTTGAATAATATGATGGGTTTTATGAGCAATACTAACGGTATTTATGAACTCTGACGTCACATCAAATTTTTCCGGATGTTTACCAGAAGGAATGAATTTTTGGTAAAATTATTTCAGTAATCATTCACTCACGGGTAAAAAGAGTTATTCCACATTCACTGTCGTGATTATAGTTGGATAAACTTCCTGTGACTTCAGAGTTCCTAACCTCTGATGGTATGGTCCATAAATCCCACCTAAGAAGCCAAACATTTGAGCGCCTTTAACTCTCTTTACAAAAAGGTAAAGAAAAATAAATGAAAGTATATTTATACATAGTTTTAAGTGGTCCACTTCTTGTGATGCCTACTTTGATTTCCTCTTGCCCAATACAGAATCGATGCTGATTGGCTAACACTGGAGACGGGGCCTTCTAGGATAAAATGCACAATACCTAAAATTCAAGTTAAACATAACTGGACTTACCCATCTCTCACACTAGCCAGTCAGAATCGATTATGCATTCCTATAAACGACCACGGATGCCATATATGTTGACGACGACATTTTTTCACGAGAGAACAATGGCTCTCAGTTTTATGGGTGGAGGAAACTGACATTGGGAAGTTACAGCCGAACATTCCCTCGTGTGATCTATAAATATGCGCACCATACTGGTGGCGGGCGAGTGGTTTTCAACAATTTATTGCGACGACGACCAAATGAACGAAATAATTGTTTACGTACCGAGAAATGTGTATTATGGTTAAAAAAAAAGGTAATGGTATATGCGCTTCTATTGTACACACATTAAATCATTTGGGTATTTATCTACATGTGAGTCTGTACTTTTTGATATCGAGAAGAAGAGATTAATTAGCTCTCTACATAGCCTTTTTCAGTTACATGAAAGTGTCAAATTATACTCTCCTTACCAGCACAATCCAATAAACAGCATCCAAAAAATTGTCCCGTGTATTTAGCTGTACAATGTTGACTAAGTACAGGCCGACAGTAACGTTACGATATTCCGGATCTAATTCTCCAGGAGCTACGGATTTCATTCTCCGGTCTTCTAACCGTTTGTGCACCTCCGTGTAAACGTCTGGCACTTCAATGGCAGACACATGTCTGCGAAAAATACAAATACAATACTTCATTACGGTTTGAAGGGAAATCAAAGAGACTGTAAATTGATTTGTTTATAATCATTTCCAATATATATAGTTATGAAAGTAGGGTTTTCTTGTTTCGAGAAATGACAGAAGAAAAACAATGGCATTGCTTGAAAATGTAATGTTTAGTTCACGAAAACATGCCGAAGTTTCGAAGCTATCAATTCCTTGAACAAAAACAAGATTTTCGAAACTGCAGTCAGAATGAGAAAATGTAGACAATTCAGAAAGGCTGTCTTTTGTTGATTCCTTGCGCCCAATAGTATTTCGTCCACGTGTACTATCAGGCACATATTAATCAGTTAGCTTGTTGCCCAACAATATATTTAAAGTAGAATAATGTCTCGTACTTGTAGAATATTGAAGGTCTGTTAACTGCATATTAACACTCCGTATTTGAACACATATGTTTCTTGATGGCTCACGTTTGTTGTAATACACAGGGCAGTCGGCAGAAGTCCTCGCTTTTTGCTCGATCCATAACTCCATCCCCATGTCGTTGCTTTTTGTGACTTGTGGTGGATATTGTACTCAGCTTTTACCAGTTAATAGGCTTTCGAATATCCGACCACATGTAGCGTATATACATTAAAACTGACCAGTTTGCACTATTAGAGACTAGCCAGTGTAGAACAGCGCAAAGAGCAACGTTCGATAAGCATTGTGTTTGGGATACACGGTTTAGTAAAAATGTATATGTAAATAAATGTAAACCAGGTTAAAAAAAAAATCCGCTCTGAGTTCAAGTCCCGCTCATGCTGGCTTCCTCTCCCACCTTACGTGGGAAGGTTTGACGTACGTGAGATGGTTGTGGGTTTTCCCCCGGTTTCCTCCCAACATATTGCTGGCCGCCATCCATAAGTCAAATATTCTTAAGTATGGCGTAAAACACTAATAAAAAAATTAATACTGGTAAACGACAAAAAATTTTTCTGTAGAGATTCGGTGGGAAGAATGGATCAGACACCTTCGTAACAGAGACCAATGACCACATTTTCGAATGTAGCTCACACTAGTTACTTCTTACGCACTTGGTATAAGTAAAATAGCTGTACTTGTTATCGTATAATAGCAAATAAAATATTTAAAATTAAAAAAAAGGACAATGAACACTTACCGCAAATAGCAGAGACATGCTGTCACAAAGAGTGCCACCACCTTGATGTTTTCCATTGTGCGCAGTAGACCTGACACGGCCACGTTAAAACTGAATCTCTATTACACACGCACATACATGCCGATATATATATATATATATATATATATATATATATATATATATATATATATATATATATATATATATATATATATATACTCCAAAACATTAGGTCATTACAAAATGTACTGTGCTTTTTCTGAACAGGGTCAAAATGTTTACAAAGTGATTAATTCTGGCAATTTGGCTCTGACATTTTCACAAATGGAAATGATCGAATGTGTCTTTTCCGCACTAGGCTCTTTCACATGAATTTTTTTCGATGCCAAATTGCTGGGAAAATGCATCGAGACTGAAACATTTATATTTAATTGACACGAGTCCAAGCCAATCCGGGAGTGTTACCGACCACCCCCTACCCCCACCCCCATTCCCACCCGTTCCCAACCTTTAGTGCTGTATAAAAAGAGCCTGACAAAATTATCCAAAGCAGGAAATGGGTTGTTTCAGCTATTAAGCTATTACCGAATCATTCAGTATATAGTGTAAAAAGTAATCCGTCGACCAGTAATTCAAACATGCTTATCATGTGGTGAGACAGGCAACACAAGTTTTTTCCCCTAGCAAAAAGTCTGAAATATATCAAATATTATCTGTCACATCGGGACTGTTACATACTCCAATCTTATCGTTGCCATGAACAAAATAAAACTAAAACCTTGAAATGCTAAGCTTGGATACAGCACGAAATATGCATGGATCACGTTTCGTCATTTATGTAAATGTTGCGTTACTGAACTCATTTAGGTTAGCTCATTTTACCTGGGACAAGCCGATTATAAAAGTCACTCTACCAGTCGTTCGGTCAAAACTTAAGACATCCTATCTTTCTGACATTGTCAACGAATGATCCAAGCTTTTGCCAATTTCTTTCGCTTTTAAGCTCATATGTAGTCATGCGTGAGCATTCTTACTCAAAAATAAACCCTTTAAATCGGAAAGAATGTCCTACTTGTGTCCCATTTTGATTTTTCAGTTGATCCTTCAACTATGTTTCATACCGCCCCTAGATTTTTGACTTACATGACCTATGTCAAATTTAGCGGTCTAAGAAATCTGGCAAAGCCATGGGAAAACCATTGCTCTTCGCTGGATGTCTCAAAACTTCTTTCCGCTACCGAACCACCGGAAGTTAGGTTTGAAATTGGCACGCGATTTGTCAAGAGCAAGTGATCTGTAAGTAGAAGACATTATACTCACCGGCTAAAAATGACGACACTGTAAAAACCTCTCACTTATTGTCTTATCGTCCTTGCATGTTTCAGGTTTCGAGGTCGTCGAGGAAATCGAAGCAAGAAGCATCTTTCGCAAGTGTAATCAGTCGAAGTTCCTGTGGCGGACAAATGTGACATGACTGCAGGATGAGCATGGCACCACTGTGCAGTCAAGTCCATGCCCCAGGAAATGGACGGTGTGACACAAAGGTGGGGGATGAGCATTTTATCAGGGTGGAATCAATGCAAGCCCCAGTGAGTGGACAGTGTGACACAAAACTGCAGGATTAAGAGACCTCTTCCCAAAAAGGGACTTACCCTGCGATTAAATTGTCTCACCTTCAGAATTTATTTACACATTTCAATAATGTTTTTGGGGCCTCCGTGGCTCAGTTGGCTAGCGCCCTAGCGGAGCGTAATGACCCAGGAGCCTCTCACCAATGCGATCGCTGTGAGTTCAAGTCCAGCTCATGCTGGCTTCCTCTCCGGCCGTACGTGGGAAGGTCAGTCAGCAACCTACGGATGGTTCGATGTGTCCTTCGGGCTGTGATCGGTTTCCTCCCGCCATAATGCTGGCCGCTGTCGTATAAGTGAAATATTTTTGAATACGGCGTAAAACACCAATCAAATAAATAAATAAATATTAAATAATGTTTCTCACCTTGAAGATGACATACAATGGAGTTCTCCCCTGCTATAGGACACTTGTTATAGCCTCGGCTTTACGCAAAAAATGGCAAAATTCAACAGGAAACATTAGGGGCAATTGAAGTACAAGACAAAAAAAAAAGCAAAAATTAAAACAGAGTGTGGTAAAATTTAGCTGTGAATATATCTTGTAGCATGGTGAATGGGCAAGTGAATAACTTTCCTATCCATCCGAGGAAAATACGAGATTTTACGTGATTTGGCTAATATTTTCAGAATGACTCTCGGGAAGCGTCAGTGAGAAGAGTATTCTTTAGCATTTGCATTGACAACACTTCAGAAGACACGTCAGTCATGAATCTTGGGAAATACTTGAAAACAGGACTGAAGTGGTCAACGCAAAATGGTTGAGATCATGTGGACAACTCAGGTGCCACATGACAGGGTCATCAGATTAGATAGATGTAAGTTCCTAATTAAGATTTCTCGAGATTATTTTCTCACTAATATGCGTTATATGATCAAGTGTGTCTTAAATAATTACTTGCTCTGTACACACATGATTTTCCTGTAAATTATTTATATCATTATATTCATTATTTATTATTGACTTCTGGAAGGCGACATTATGAAAAACATATATTCTAAACGATATTACTTGTCTTTTTTTTACTTCCTGATAATGTAAATAAAGCACAATCTCGATTGGAGTTCAGGTCAAGTTAAAAGTAGATATTGTTGGGCATTGGGATGGGAATTACAAAGAAAGACCAACGTTCTTCTGATATATTCTTTCCACGTATTCCAGTCCTTAGGGTACATCGGTCTTCTGTCTGTCCATTATCACCAAATTGTGCGATTGTGTGATTGACTGGAAACAAATGAAAGTTACACGTCTGAATTTTACAGCCTTAATTCCCCTGGGTTAGGTGATGAGAAGTAACACACATTCTCAGAAATTACAATAAAGAAAATAACAGAAAAAGTGATTATTTTTACGTTTCGCACATATGCACAGAGGTTAAATAAAAACAGCAGTGTTGTTGTTGCAACTTGCATATCTAATCTCTTGTAACACTGATACAGTCACATAGTTCTTACAGCGCATGCGTCGGTCTATACCTTGCACTTAACATCACTATCACCACTAGTAAATTTTTTACAGAAATCTTGAACAACGCCGAGGCCAGTGGAGTCACGGTGATTAGGCAGGAAGTGATGTCAGAAAACACAAAAAACCCGTCTCAACCTTGGTCTCTAACAATATTTTATACACCTGCACTCTCTTTAGCATAATTCTAGCCATAACCTAAAACAATTTTATTGACTGAATTTTACTGACAATGAATGCTGATTAAAGTTACACTCCGTTACACCGCTACACTCCCCCGCGGAAGGAGACAAGTGACAATCTAAAAAAGCCTATGAGCGTCTCACAGACTCGAGAGATAGAGAGCGGCGATTGCACTGTTGAGTATGATACAGACATTGTTTTACTCTGGTACCCAACTGGAATTTATACACGTACATTCACTAACTAGTCGCTAAATAAATATGTGTACACACCGCTTTGTACACCATGTTTAACACAACTGGATCTGTTGCAAGTTCCATGTACAGCTGTAATTTGGTTGAGTTTAGCGCATCTGTTTTCACAAAATGGCCTGGTAGGGGAAGGCAGGGAGTCGGCTCCAGTGCAAGAAACTGTGCTCCTTAAGTAGCGAAACTGACTAGTAGCTGTAAGTGAAAGCTCCTTACTCACTCTTAAGGTTACTTTATTTTCAGTTCTTTTTTGCTATTCAACGGTCTCCGTGGCTCAGTTGGTTAGCCGGTAGCGCAGCCTAGTAACACACGAGACTCTCACCAATGCGGTCGCTGTGAGTTCAAGTCCACCTCATCCTGTCTTCCTCTCCGGTTGTAAGTGGGAATGTTTGCCAGCAACGTGCTTCCCCTGTTTTTGTGTGTTTCCCCCCGGCCCTGTCCGGTTTCTTTCCACCCTAACGCTGGTCGCCCTCGTATAACTTAACAATTTTTCAGTCAAATGACGACCAAGGAGCCCTTAGAGTGCATGTAATGTGCCCCCTTGTTGCAGGATGGATTTCCATTGCTGTTTTATCTAGTGCTGCTTCACTGAGACGACATACCGAAGGCAGGTCCTGATGCGAGTCAACCAGTCTTTGCACTATCCCCTTAATATTGAAGGCCAAGCTAGGAAGATACAATTTCCTCTTTTAAGGTCTTTGTTGTGCCCCGACCAAGGATTGTCCCTGGATCTACTGCCTTCCTACGTGAATGCTCTTACAACAGTGCTTTCGAGGACGACTATTTCGTTATAGTTGCCAGATGTTACGCATTGCTATAGCTTATTCATTCAAATATTCAAATTCATGATAACACTTACTTAATGCAAGACAGCCTATACCTTTACTCACACAAAAGTATATTTCCAAACAAAATGAAAAAGTCAAAGATTCGATCTCTTCCACGAGGTGTAACATGTTCTCCACAGCGACTTCTTTAGTCAACTGTATTATGGAGGATGCATGTGAGACTACTGCAGAAATTCGGATTTTAAACTTGCCAAAGTATGACAAAACTGATCACATTATAAATTTTATGTTTTACGTATCAAGACAAACGTTAACCAAAACGTAACTTTTACAGCACTTAGAAATTCACACATGAAAGTTTCAGTAAATATATTTCTCTGGTTAGCGTTGATCTTCATACTGTAAAGTAAAGACACACTGTTTATTTTGCAAGAAAAATTGGCGTTTTTCGCCAAGAGTGTATATTTGGCGGGTTATTACTGAGCAACAGTGTCTTCTATGGCCATATAACTTTTATCAAATCTTTTTTTTTGCTTCAATCTAGATTTATACTTCTGATCTGGACGTTTACAGAATTGTGCTAGGATTCTGAAATTTGCACTTTCTCATCGTACCTCTCTGGGGCCGATTCTCCGCCTTACCGTTTTAGGTCCTTTCGGAATTAGATAAGTTAAAAAGCGAAATCGTAAAAAACGTAACGTTGAGCAAAAAATATGTGGAAAATGGACAATTGTTGACCGTTACACCGGGATAGAACAAAGGTAATTTTGGAAGCGGCGTTTAAGTGCAGTCAAAGAATTCACATTGAGTCAGTAGCAAACAAACCCACACATCTTATTGTAACAAAACCTGCAAACGTGTCAAATAGGCGGGGGTTGTGCTACATACACATAGGTGCGTCAAATTGTCATCCAGGTAGTGACAAGCGCATCGTAACATAGGGTGCTCACTGCGGATAGGCGGGCATTCTGTTACTCACACACACTCAGATAGTGACATCTACGCCGTGACATAACCTGCTTTCGGAGAGATTTACAGAGATTCTGTGGCATGAACGTGAGTACGTCACGTTGACACTCAGATCGCGACATCCGTACCGTGACATACCCTGCCCACTACATGTTAGGCTGGGATTCTAATACATACACACAGTTGCATCATGAAGGTGTCACTTTGATCGCAATATTAGCACCTGGGGTCTGTCAGATAGACGCAGGTGCGTTACGCTGTCACGATCTGAGTGACAACTTGACGCATCTGTGTGTATTAAATGGCCATATCATCATAAAATTATGTGACGTACAAATATAAACAAAAACAAAAGTAATAAAGGAAAAAAACAGAACTATGATGATAATAATAATAATAATAAGAAGAAAGAAAGAAAGAAAACAAAGTACACCTGGAGTAGGCACTGTCAATGGCAGATAAATGCGACAAGTAACAACCTGGGCGAGACACAAGCGCGACACGTGGAACCGACCACAAGCGAACAAGACAGCCACCAAAAGCTCTCGAAATTTAAACCGCAAGTGCAGAAGTGCAAATAGTGAAGCAAATGAGCTTTACAGAGTTCAATCCAGCAATAAACATTACCCTACAATTAACCTTAACTCTAATAAGTGGAGTTTTAATAGTCTTTGGGGGGACAGTACCTAGCTGTAGCACTGATAAACTAACGTGGTAAATAAAACGAAAGGAGCTGTCACCAAACATTGCCGATCACAGCAAAAAAATATTGGGGAATTTAATAACTGAGGTTGCCATCACGTGTTAGAGTAACGTCAATTCAATGAAAGAAACAGCTTTTCACAGTAAACACCCGAGAGGGGTTCATTGACTCACAACAGGTCAAACCTAGTATTTACATATGCCTGAGAAAACAATGTTAACCAAAAAGTAGAAATAAACAGTAGCAAAAAGTAACTACGCAGAAAAAGGAATAATTAAACAGCAAATGTCCTCAACTGCCAAAACCAATCTAATTATCGTGAGGAGCACTGTGTAAAATTAAATATGCTGCCCGGTTGAAAGCGGAAAGTTCGTCCCCGCACTGTTAAATTTAAGCCAGGCGTCGCTATAACTGCGGTCCGGGTGAAGCAGAAACTCGTTTCTGCAGTTGATGCATTATGTACAATGAAGAGAAGTTGATTTGTGTAAGTGACAACACGGTTGCCGGTAACCTCTTCACGTGGTGACAGCGGCGATGTGGGGAAAATATGATTAGGTGACGGGTTTGTGCAGTGTCCCTGCTTCCCACAGAGCGCAGTTAAAGCGCCGTCTGGCCTAAATTGAACGGTGCGGGGACGAACTCTTCGCTTTCAACCGGGTAGCATTTGCGATAATGGTATGCGCGTTAGTTCAGCAACCGTCGCAGCAGATGCGGCTACGGTATAGAGTAATTGCATTACAACGTATTCGCAAGCGACCTACATGTATATACTACCTTCCAAATAATAACGTTAAAGTCATAGCTGACAGCAAATGGTAAAAACAAAATGCAAGATATTCAGTGATGCTTATATTTATATTCAATATATGTGCAACGTTCAACCTGTATAACTTACTGTGAAATTCACTGTAAAAAAAAAAAAAACGCTATGCTACGGTGCGGATGTCACGGTACAAAAGTAAATGATACAAAAAGGCCAATTATAGTAACATCTTTCAGTCTTATTACAAACAGCTGACTAGCTCAAAAAATTAATCAAACGAATCATAGGCACAAATTACACGATTCACATCCACTGCAGGCGATTCCTAGGCGTTTAGGCTTCAGTAGGTCCACCATATTCCAGCAAGCGTCCCATTTCGGGCACCAATTTAACAGAGATCACCGTGCACACAATATCACAAGGGGTGAGTTCAACGGGCACTTCATTTGGATTTATATCGGGCAGAGCAATCGGCTACCTTAACAAGATCCCCGTGGTCATACCTGTAATATATATACATTCCTGCCGGTAACGCTCAATACGAGAGCCATAGGCTACACGCGACACACACGAAATGTATAACCTCAAGTGTGCTTAATCTGTGCAAAATCGTAAGACGTTCTCATAAGAGCGAGCCAATGATGACCGTAGCCACGCATCACGTGATCCACCCGAACGTGGAGAACCACCCCGGTCACTCAATGTACAAGCTCCGCTTGGTGCAATACGGTGCAACTAAACATGAACAGCATCTCCGCCGGAATCAAAACAACTAGAAACGAAATCCTGGTAACTTGAGGCCTATCAATAACTAAAACCATCACATCAGCATCTCTCACTTTTTAAGTAACGCGAAAACGAAATAATGACCAAGAGAAGAAATAAAATATACTACTGTCACATGTACATGCCGTATGCAGGACCCTTCAATGTATTGCTGCCCAAGAAACACTAATTTACTAAGTCAAAATTGAATCAATCCTTCTTGTTGTAAAGTTTGCGAGAGAGAAAGCTATTTGATCTTTTTACAAATGTAGGTGCAGATATGATGTAGCATCTGGAGTGTCTGTGGTTTCTTTTAAACCCTTTACTGGATTTCTGAAAGTTTAGAGTCCAGGAAAGTTCTGTTTCTGTTTGATTTATTTATTTGTTTGATTGGTATTTTACGCCATACTCAAGCATATTTCACCTATACGACGACGGCCAGCATTATGGCGGAAGAAAACCGGGCAGAGCTTGGAGAAAACCCACGACAATCCGCAGGTTGCTGTCAGACCTTCCCACTTGCGGCCGGAGAGGAAGCCAGCATGAGCTGGACTTGAACTCACATTGACCGCATTGGTGATTGGCTCCTGAACCATGGAGGTCCCCTCTGTTTGAGAAATGACTGAGCCGTTATGGAATACTTTGATGATGCGGAAGTTATTGGAGCGATATTAAGCTCCTCTACCTGATTGTAATTATTCTTGCAAATATGATGTTATTATGACCTTTGTCTGTGGGAACAATAACGTATTTTCTCTGAAGGTCATTAAGTACATTTCAGAACTTGGTTGGCTTGAACATTAGTACTAATATGATGACGACATGCACAATATTTTTCTTTACCAGCTCAAGGAATAGGAGAAAATCGCTGTACTTTTACAGCTACTTTCGCGATTATACCATGCCCAAGTGAATGCAATAACACAAGGCAAGATAAGTTATATACATGGACTAAAAATTGGCACAGATAGTGAAAATACAGGTATGGGCCAGATTTCCATAAAAACTCCCTTGGATTTACGACGGGACTCGATCGTAGCCGATCATACCTTAACGTTAACATGTTATCACGTGACTAAAACGACCAATAACGAGCTTCGACATTTCTTGACCGATTTGGATAAAATTTTCAATCCTGATTCCATCGCAGATTTTTATATGCATATCAGTTTTCGACGCAGTCGGATCAGAGAAGTTAGATTTTCATATTTACTTCCCAGGGAGGACGGGTTAACAGTAGTATCCGTGATGCAGAGCTGTCGATCTATGTTTCACTCTTCAGAAATATATACAAAGTCACTTTCATAGTCAACTGGGATGAAATATACGTAACCGCACTTAGAGATAATGAGCGATACAAGGTCCAAAATAATGTCTCAAAAATTAAGCAAGTGTGAAATGTAGGCTCACAGAGTGCTACAGACAGACAATGGACTGCAGATGACGAATGTCGAATAGCATGAAAATTCCCTGCAATTTTTCATGCCAAACGATGTTAGACGATGCTGATAAAACGTCAAACAATTAGCAAAGTCACATATATGTATTACCATACTACAGCGTTTGTATGCAAAAAAAAACAAAAAAAAACATGAGATACGAAATACCATCTGATCTAAAAAGTGCAACTTAACACTGACCCACATCAATAAGGTGCTGGGCAATAAAACTTTCGGCTAAAAGTAATGTGCCATTAGGTAGCCCTCCAGAAGATGCCAAATCCCTGGCCCAAGCTTATTCGATGTACAAGTACTACAATACGACATGTTTTGCGTTTGGAAAACAAAAGGTACATAATACAATCTGTTCTAAAAAAATACACTTTAACACTAACGCACATAAATAAAATACCAGACAATGCGGATACAAGCAGGGAATGAACAGGTGTAGAACAAAATTACAAATTTCTATGGTTTCTAAGCAGTAAGGGAGGTCGCTGGTCAAGCCATTATATCAGCCAAGGTTAAAGGCAAAAACAACTATATGTATTGGCTGGAGAAAAATGCGGTTCACTCAGCCAATTTCGCATAACAAAATAAGTCGGGTTAGCATCTTTCCAGACGAATTTAAACAGTTTTCTACAATGTAGTGTTTACCATCGCGACTGTTCACTTCTATGTTAAGCTTTCGGCTATAAGTAATATGCCGTTCGGTAGTCCAGAAGATACAAAATCTTTGCGTCAAGTGTATTCTACTGACCCATCAACTCAGTCAGTTCCAAATTGGATACAAACCCAAAACATTTATGTACATATACTGCCACGGCACGGCGTTTGTTTTCAGAATAGACAAGATACTTGGCACATCCTGTTCTAAAAAAAAGAAAAGATTTTAACACTCACCCGCATATATAGGGTGTCTAACAATAAAGAGTCGCTAGGTTTTAAAAACATTCAAAATTTCTCAGGTTTCTTAGGAGAAAAGGCCGTTGCTGAGCATACAGTTATGACGTCAACAATATTTTAAACACTATTACAGCTACAAGTATTGATGGGAGAGCAATGCGGTTTGCACCATTCGATTTCTCGTCAAGGAATAGGTCGGATTAGCCTCTTACCAGCAGCATTGGAACATTTTTTCCACTTTAGAATTTTTCCCTAATTACTTTGCTGATTGACATCAGATACATTGAATTGTAAAAAATCGCCACTGCTCATTTCTCCAATAAACATTAGGCAACAAGTAATGTAGCTTTCTAGACCCCAGAAGATCTCGAATCTTTGGGCCAAGCCCGTTTATCTGGCCCTGCAATTGTGTTACTTCTAAGTCGAAGAGGCCAGCCCGGATAGCACAGTTGGTAGAGCGTCCGCTTCGGGATCGGTTGGTCCAGGATCAATCCTTAATCGAGTCACACATAAGACTTTAAAAGAGGAAGTTGTAACTTCCTCGCTTGGCGTTCAGCATGAAGGGGATAGTGAAACGACTGGTTGACCCGTATCAGTATAATGGCTCGGGCGGGGCGACTTACTTGCCTTCGGTAAGTGGTCTCAGTGAAGCAGCACTAAATAAAAGAGCGGTGGAAATCTGTCCTGCAACAAGGAGGCACATTACACGTACATGAACCCTAACGATTCCTTCGTCGTCATATGACTGAAAAATTGTTGAGTACGATGTTAAACCCCAAGCATTCAATCACTCACTCTAAGTCGAAGACTAACCCTATGGCTTTACCTACATGTAATTACCATACCGCACAATCTCCAAATAGAAATTACAACGTACTCGATACAGTCTGTTTTAAAAAAAATTTAAAACCAACCCGCATAATTGCAGTGCCAGAAAAGGTGAAATAATGTAAGTGATCGACAAGTGTTGGAAAATTGCAAATTTCTCTAGTTTCTTAGGTGTAAAATCCGTTGCTGGTCACAAAATTAGGACGTCATCATGTTTAAAGGCCACTACAGCTAAAAGTATTGGTCGCAGAGCAATGCGGTTTGCACCATTCAATTTCTAGTCACAAAATACGTCGGTTTAGCTTCTTTGCAAGCGCAATTAAACAATTTTTCCCCTTTCGAATTTTTGCCTTATTACTTTGCTGATTGACATCAGCTACAATTTAATGTGTGGAATCCCGACTGGTCATTTCTATATCAAACTGTCGACTAAAACTAATGTGCCGTTCGGTAGCCAAGAAGACTTCCAGTGTCTACACAGTAGTCATTTAACTGACCCAGCATTTCTCTCACTGATAAGCAATCGACAAGTGTTAAAAATTAAGAAAATTTATATAGTTTCTAAGAAGTATAATCCGTAATCAACCATATTTGAAACGCCGCTACAGCTAAAAGTATTGGTCGGAGAGCAATGCGGCTTGCATCATTCGACTTCTCGTCATAAAATACGTCGGTATAGCTTCTTTGCAAGCGCATTTGAACAACTTTTCCACTTTCGAATTTTCGCCTGATTACATTGCTAATTGACATCAGATACAATGTAGTGTGTACCATCGCGACTATCCATTTTACTATTAATCTTTCGGATAAAACTAATGAGCCGTTCGGTAGCCCATCAGATGTCCAATCTTTGGGCCAGGAGCAATTTACTCACCCAGCAATTGTCTTACTTCTCACTCGAAGACTAACCCAATGGCTTTACCTACATGTTCTACCATACCACATCATTTGTATATAGAAAATACAGGCTACTTGATACAGTCTCTTCTAAAAACTACAATTTAACACTCATGCACATAATTGCGGTGCTAAAAGACATAAAATAATGTAAGCAATCGACAAGTGTTAAAAAATTGGAAAATTTCTCTGGTTTCTAGGGAGAAAAATCCGTTGCTTGGCACACCATTATGACGTCTACAAAATTTAGAACGCCGCCACACTCAAAGTATTGGCCGGAGAGCAATGCCGTTTGCACCATTCGTTTTCTCGTCACAAAATACGTCGGTTTAGCTTCTTTGCAAGTGCATTTGAACATTCTTTTTCACTTGCGAAGTTTTGCCTTATTACTTTGCTGATTGACATCAGCTACAATTTAATGTGTGGAATCCCGACTGGTCATTTCTATATCAAACTGTCGACTAAAACTAATGTGCCGTTCGGTAGCCAAGAAGACTTCCAGTGTCTACACAGTAGTCATTTAACTGACCCAGCATTTCTCTCACTGATAAGCAATCGACAAGTGTTAAAAATTAAGAAAATTTATATAGTTTCTAAGAAGTATAATCCGTAATCAACCATATTTGAAACGCCGCTACAGCTAAAAGTATTGGTCGGAGAGCAATGCGGCTTGCATCATTCGACTTCTCGTCACAAAATACGTCGGTATAGCTTCTTTGCAAGCGCATTTGAACAACTTTTCCACTTTCGAATTTTCGCCTGATTACATTGCTAATTGACATCAGATACAATGTAGTGTGTACCATCGCGACTATCCATTTTACTATTAATCTTTCGGATAAAACTAATGAGCCGTTCGGTAGCCCATCAGATGTCCAATCTTTGGGCCAGGAGCAATTTACTCACCCAGCAATTGTCTTACTTCTCACTCGAAGACTAACCCAATGGCTTTACCTACATGTTCTACCATACCACATCATTTGTATATAGAAAATACAGGCTACTTGATACAGTCTCTTCTAAAAACTACAATTTAACACTCATGCACATAATTGCGGTGCTAAAAGACATAAAATAATGTAAGCAATCGACAAGTGTTAAAAAATTGGAAAATTTCTCTGGTTTCTAGGGAGAAAAATCCGTTGCTTGGCACACCATTATGACGTCTACAAAATTTAGAACGCCGCCACACTCAAAGTATTGGCCGGAGAGCAATGCCGTTTGCACCATTCGTTTTCTCGTCACAAAATACGTCGGTTTAGCTTCTTTGCAAGTGCATTTGAACATTCTTTTTCACTTGCGAAGTTTTGCCTGATTACATTGCTAATTGGCATCAGATACAATGTAGTGTGTACCACCGCGACTGGTCATTTCTCTATTAAACTTTCGGCTGAAACTAATGTGCCGTTCGGTAGCCCATCAGATGTCCAATCTTTGGGCCATGATTATTTAACTGACCCACTTAATTGCGGTGCCAAAAGACGTAAAATAATGTAAACAATCGAAAAGTGTTAAAAAATTGAGAAATTTCTGTGGTTTCTAAAGAGAAAAATCCGTTGCTGGGCACACCATTATTTGAAACGCGGCCACAGCACAAAGTATTGGCCGGAGAGCAATTCCGTTTACACCATTCCATTTCTCGTCACAAAATACGTCGGATTAGCTTTTTTGCAAGTGCATTTGACCAATTTTTCCACTTTCGAATTTTTGCCTAATTACTTTGCTGATTGACATCAGATACAATGTAGTGTGTACCATCGCGACTGGTCATTTCTCTATTAAACTTTCGACTGAAACTAATGTGCCGTTCGGTAGCCCATCAGATGTCCAATCTTTGGGCCATCATCATTTAACTGACCCAGAAACTGTCTTACTTGTAAGTCGAAGACTAACCCAATGGCTTTACCTACATGTTCTACCATATCACATCATTTGTATATAGAAAATACAGTGTACTTGATACAGTCTCTTCTGAAAACTACAATTTAACACTGATGCACATATTTGCGGTGCTAAAAGACGTGAAATAATGTAAGCGTTAGACAAGTATTAAAAAATTGGACAATTTCTCTGGTTTCTAAGGGGAAAAATCCGTTGCTGGGCACACCATTATGACGTCAACCATACTTGAAACACGGCTAGAGCTTAAAATGTTGGTCGGAGAGCAATGCAGTGTGCACCATTCGATTTCTCGTCACAAAATACGTCGGATTAGTTGTTTTGAAAGGGTATTTAAACAACTTTTCCACTTTCGAATTTTTGACTAATTACTTTGCTAATTGTCATCAGCTACAATGTAGTGTGTACCATCGCGATTGGTCATTTCTCTATTAAATTTTCGGCTGAAACTATTGTGCCGTTCGGCAGCCCGTAAGATGTCGAATCTTTGTGCCTTGATCATTTAACTGACCCAGCAATTGTCTTACTTCTAAGTCGAAGACTAACCCAAAGGCTTTACCTACGTGTTCTACCAGACCATATCATTTGTATATGGAAAATACAGGGTACTTGATACAGTCTCTTCTGAAAACTACAATTTAACACTGATGCACATAATTGCAGTGTCAAAAAACGTCAAATAATGTACGCAATCGACAAGTGTTAAAAAACTAGAAAATTTTTCTGGTTTCTAGGGAGAAAACTCCGTTACTGGGCACACCATTATGACGTCAACCATATTTGTAAAGCCGTTACAGCTCAAAATATTGGTAGGAGAGCAATGCGGCTTGCATCATTCGATTTCTCGTCACAAAATACATCGGATTAGCTTCTTTGCAAACGCATTTAAATCTTTTTTCCAGTTTCGAATTTTTGCTTGATTACTTTGCTAATTGACATCAGATACAATGTGGTGTGTCCCACCGCGACTGGTCATTTCTCTATTAAACTTTCGGCTGAAACTAATCTGCCGTTCGGTAGCCCATCAGATGTCCAATCTTTGGGCCATCATCATTTAACTGACCCAGAAATTGTCTTACTTCTATGTCGAAGACTAACTCAATGGCTTTCCCTACATGTTCTACCATACCACATCATTTGTATATAGAAAATACAAGGTACTTGATACAGTCTCTGCTGGAAACTACAATTTAGCACTGATGCACATAATTGAGGTACCAAAAGACGTGAAATAATGTAAGCAATCGACAAGTATAAAAAAAATTGGAAAATTTCTCTGGTTTCTAGGGAGAAAAATCCGTTGCTTGGCACACCATTTTGACGTCAACCATATTTGAAACGTCACTATAGTTCAAAATATTGGTAGGAGAGCAAGTTTGCACCATTCGATTTCTCGTCACAAAATACGTCGGATTAGCTTCTTTGCAAGCGCATTTTAACATTTTTTCCACTTTCGAATTTTTGCCTGATTACTTTGCTAATTGATATCAGCTACAATGTAGTGTGTACAATCGCGACTGGACATTTCTGTATTAAACCTTGGGCTGAAACTAATGTGCCGTTCGGTAGCCCATAAGATGTCCAATCTTTGGGCCATCATCATTTAACTGACTCAGAAATTGTCTTACTTGTAAGTCGAACACTAACCCTATGGCTTTACCAACATGTTCTACCATACCTCATCATTTGTATATAGAATGAATGAATGAATGATTATGGCTTAACGCCACATCGGTAATATTTGAGCCATATCGTGGCGAGAACAAGGTGGAAAAGCGAGACGATTAAGGTTTCCGATATGATAATATGAACACCAAAAGTAAAACAAAAAGTACAGAGGTGTTTAAAATCGTTTAAAAGAAAAATAAGAGTAAAAACTCGAAAACCAGGGTTATAGTACATGTATAAATATATATGTATATAACTGTTTATCTATAGATATTTATGACAATTAAAATTTATATTTTATGATGTAGGCCAATGGCCTTCAAATAATTTATGACAACATCGCCAGCGATGATATCAAATAAATCATATATAGAGGTGACCGTGTAGAACTTTTGCCGAACATGAACAAAGTCTACACAGTCAACCAGGATATGTTTGATGCGGTATTGAGCAGCACATCCAACACACTTGGGAGCACTGTTCCCATCTAAGATGAAATTGTGTGTCAGATGAGAATGCCCAATACGACACCTCGTTAAAACTACTTGGTCTCTGCGAGACATTAGACAAGTATAGGCATTATAGCCAATGATAAGATGAATGGCATGCAGTTTATTATGGATATGCAAGTCCCATTCACCCTGCCAAAGGCGACGAATATATTTAAGAATATTAGACTTCACGTCAGTATAAGGGATTTTAACCCGAGATACAGGTTTATATGAGGCAGCTTTCGCTTCCCTGTCCACGACTGTGTTTCCATGGATACCAGTGTGACTTGGCATCCAACAGAATATAATATCTTTACCTCTTTTAATTAGTTTTCGGTGTTTGGCTATTATCTCAAGTATCAATGGATTTTTAAATTTATTATTCTGAATCGCCAAAAGGCAAGGCAGCGAGTCGCTGCATATCACGGCCCTCTGTACATGTCCAGAGGAAACATATGATAAGGTCAGGAGTATAGCCCTGGCCTCTGCAGAAAAGATAGAAGATGAAGGTGGCAGACGAAGAGAAGTGACCCGCTGCTCTAAGACAGCCACAGCCGCAACCCTGTCCCCATCCTTTGACCCGTCAGTATATATAAATTTATAATCCATATAATCGGCCTTGATTTCAGCAAAACTTTGCTGAATTATAATAGGATTTGTATTGGATTTATTATATTTACGTAGATCAAATATTAGTTTAGTTTGTGGAAGAAGCCATGGAGGAGACTCCGGAAAAGACACCGGAGCTATATCCTCCAGCTTGATGTTAGCACCCACAATATGGTCCCGTATGCCAAGACCGAACGAAGGGATCTTGTTAGGACATTTAATATATTTGTCTACATATAATGGATTGAAAACACAGTCGTAGGCAGGGTTTGTTGGATGAGCTTTAAGCTTACTAGCGTATTGAAGGCTAAGTTTTATACGTCGGTTATATAAAGAAGCCTCCACGTATAAACTTTCTACTGGTGAGGTTTTAAAAGCACCAAGGCTGAGCCTCAAACCTTGGTGATGAACAGGATCCAACATTTTAATGTACGACTTCCTAGCGGAACCGTAAATGATGGATCCATAGTCCAATTTAGACCTCACCAGAGAACGACATAAATTAAGTAAAACTGATCGGTCAGCACCCCAGTCGGTGCTATATACGACCTTATTTATATCGAGAGCCTTTGTACATTTAGCTTTAAGCATTTAAAAATGAGGTATAAAATATAGTTTACTATCAAATATTATACCTAAAAATTTTGTTTCTCCAACAATTTTAACCTGTTCACCACAAAAAATTAAGCTCAGGGTCAAGATGAAGTTTCCGTTTATTACAAAAATGCATACCGACGGTTTTAGACGTTGAAAATCTAAAACCGTTTTCAGTTGCCCATTTCTCGATCTTATTGAGACAAAGCTGCAACTGACGTTCGATATTATTCATATTCTTAGCTCGGTAGCATATAAGGAAATCATCCACGTATAAAGAACCCTCTGTGCCCGATGTTAATGTTTTTGCTAGGATATTTACTTTTATGCTAAACAGAGTTGGTGATAGAATGCTGCCCTGGGGTACACCCATTTCCTGCTCATAAGAGTCAGAAAGAGTGGACGCCACCCGTACCTTAAACTGACGATCTGATAAAAGTTCGGATATAAATATAGGTAAGCGACCTTTAAGACCCATATCCGCGAGATCTTTTAAAATACCATATTTCCATGTAGTGTCGTAGGCCTTTTCAAGGTCGAAAAATATGGACACCACATGTTCGTTATTCATGAAGCCATTGCGAATAAAGGTTTCGAATCGAACAAGGTGATCAATAGTGGATCTACCTTGACGAAAACTGCATTAAATATTAGAAAGTAACTTGTTGGTTTCCAGAAACCAAACAAGTCTATCATTAATTATCCGTTCCATAGTCTTACAGACACAGCTGGTAAGAGCTATGGGACGGTAATTATTTGGATCAGTATGATCGTTACCCGGTTTAGAAACCGGGATAATACATGCCTCCCTCCATGATGGTTGAGAATTACCAGTTATCCAAATATCATTAAGCAAGTCCAAGAGAGTCTCCAGTGGCTCAGGTGGTAAATGGTTCAGAAACTTATAATATACGTTATCGGGACCACAGGCAGTATCGTGGGCCTTTTTTAATGCAGTTTTAAGTTCCTCGATATTAAAAGGACAATTATAATCTTCTAAATTTTTAGAAGAAAAGGGCAATTTAGTTTTCACCTTCTGGTTTTTAATATGTTGGAATTTTTTAGTATAGTTCTCAGAAGAAGATTTCTTGGAAATTGTCTCAGCTAATTTATTTGCTATATCGGATGGAGAGGTTAATATATTGTCTCCATCCTTCAAATGCTGGACTTTGGCTGTGTTATTTTTGCCCTTAAGTTTCTAAACCATGTTCCAGACCTTACGCATGGGTGTTTCTGACGTAATGCGTGAAACAAAGTTCCGCCAACAAGATCGTCTCTTGGACTTGAGTAATCGACGAGCCTTAGCTCTAAAATTACGAACCTGGTTTAAATTATTATCAGTAGGACAATGATTAAATCTGCGTTCAGCCTTTTTACGGTCCTTTATGCCTTCACGACATTCATTGTCGTACCAGGGTTTACTTTTGAATTTGGGATTTTTCGAGGTCTTAGGGATAGTTCTGTCAGCGGCTTCTAAAACAAGCTGATTAAATTTTAACATAGGATCATCTGCTCTTTTTCATCTAGCTACACGTTCTAAAGAATTAGAAGTGATATGTTCTAGGATTATAGGAAAATGGTCACTACCACAAAGATCGTCATGCACCTTCCAAGAAAAATCCGGGAGAAATGATGGATCTGTGATAGTGAGATCGATAGCAGAATAAGCGCCATTACCTGGATGTAAATAGGTGTTAGAACCATCATTGAAATAACACAGTTCTTCGTTAGATAAGAAGTTTTCTACTATCTTGCCCTTATCATTTATGTTGTTACTGCACCATAGGGGGTTATGGGAATTAAAATCTCCCATACGTATAAAAGGTTTTGACAACTGTTGTTTTAAATTATGTAACTGAAAAGCTGACAAAGAAATGTTCGGGGGAATATACACTGAACATAATGTGATTGTTTCACATAGTGAAACACGAACAGCCACAGCCTGAAGCTCTGTATCCAGAGCAACAGGGCTGTAAAAAAAATATTGTTATTGACGAAGATAGAGGAGCCGCCTGCAGCTCGATCTTCTTCATTCGAGTACATACTGTATAATGAGTAGTTTTTAAGTTATTTTGTCTTTGTCAGATGTCTTCAGGTGAGTTTTCTGAAGACACAGGGCAATAGGATTTAATGATTGAACAAGCTGTGTTATTTCAATAAAATTTACCTTCAGGCCTCGACAATTCCACTGTATAATTTTGTCATATATCGCAATTATGGAGGGAGACGTATAGGAGATTTTGCTTTATGTTTGGACCGAGGACGACCCTTTCGTGGAGATCAGCTGGAAGATCTCCCTGATGCGGGTGATATATCCATCACCTCCGCATCTGATGTTGAAGGACCAACGTCCTCCAACGAACCAAACTTATTGAAAGTTTGGATAGGATCCCTAGTGGCCAGGTTTATTAGTTATTTCATTATTATTTTGAGATTGACTTTTGGACTTATTTTTGTCATTTTTAGGGCAATTGGGCTCAGCTGGTTTACCAGGGTGTTCTATACTATTTACTGTTTTTATTTGTTCTTTTGAAGGAGTTTGAGTTGAGGAAGAACTAAATGAAGGCTCAGACGGAAGTTGCACAGAAACATAACTAGGTTTGTCGTTTCCAATGGGCCAAGTCCAAGAGATCTGAGTAGCAACAGTTGCTACTCGCTTGACCACATTGGCAAACGAAGTCGGTAGAGAAGTATTAGAAAGTGAGGCTAATTTCCGGGCGTCCTGATAGGAGATATTCTTTTTAATTTTCAAGTTGATAATTTGCTTTTCCTTAACAAAAAGCGGACAGTCCCTTGAGGAGGCCAGGTGATCTCCACTGCAGTTGCAACACTTAACTGTGTTGCTGCAGTCGAAACCATCATGCCCTTCACTGCCGCATCTGAAGCAAATGAGTTTGTTCTTACATTGTCCCTTGCCATGCCCAAATCGTTGTCAATTAAAACATCGTGTACGATTGGGGATATATAAATCCACATTAAACCTATACGGGCCAACGTAGATATGAGACGGAAGGGAGGTAGTGTTAAAGGTAAGCAGGTATGTATTAAGTTTAAAGAGATTACCAGATTTCTTCGTAACGAAGCGTTTCACTCTGGTAACACCCTGTGAATTTAGTTCTTGGCAGATTTCTTCCTCAGTCAGGTCAGCTATATCACCATCCCTGTCACGAATGATTCCCTGACAGCTGTTCAGGGAATGGTGAGGGGATGTGAAAACAGATATGTCAGATATTTTATTTAATTTAAGTAAATTTTTTGACTGTTGTTGCCGGAAACATTCAATGAGAATGTCTCCGGATCTCAGTTTTTTAAGTCTTTTTAAAGTTCCAGCTGTGCCCTGGAGAGCCCTTTGCAAAAGAAACAAGTGAATTTTTGAAGCCGGCTTTTGTATACTCTTAGTTGAGAGAACAATGAAAGCCGGCCAACTGCTCTGTTCGTTATCCAGTGAGTCAGACAACTTCCTCTTTTTATCAGCACTTAAAGACAAAGTCGGCTGAGAGGAAGATCTATTAGATATATTCGGAATATTTGAAGTAAGTTTTAAGGTAGACATGACATATAGATATAAATTTCACCCCATATGTTCCCCACCCACCACGGAGTGCCAGCAAGGGCGATGCCTGAACCTGGGAATACCCAACAGGAAAGACACCAAGGATTCCATATGCGGTATACTCGAACAGATTGATTTATACCAAAGGTTAAATTCAATCTACTCGATTGACCCATGAGCCACCGCCTCAAAACGTAGTCCCGCAAACGATATTTCAGAAAAAAGATTTGTTCGCTAAATGATGTGATGTTATTGAAGCAATTGGGACCACGCAGATGCAAGACATGACCAAACCGATTCATCGGACCGGGCTCATCCGACCTCCCGTCTCTCCCCAAGTAAGAGCCAAAGTGACGTGTTGGGCGTGAGGATCTCGCAAGATCAACACGCCCTCAGCCACCAGGATCCCGTCCTCGTAGATTACGGGTCGCAACCCACGACAAACAGGTCGCTCCCCAGTTGCCTCCTACACAACCGGGAAGATGTGGGCCTATTATATTCACCGGGCTCACGCAGGAGAGCTCTAGGTTAGTCGACTTTTACGACAAGCTAGCCTAGAGGGCTAAAGTACTATTCTTATCACCCCGAAAACCCCACGGGGTTTGTATATATAAAATACAGGGTACTTGATACAGTCTCTTCTGAAAACTACAATTTAACACTGATGCACATAATTGCGGTGCTAAAAGACGTGAAATAACACAAGCAGTCGACAAGTATTAAAAAATTGGAAAATTTCTCTGGTTTCTAGGGAGAAAAATCCGTTGCTGGGCAAACCATTATGACGTCAACCATATTTGAAGCGCCCCTACAGCTCAAAATATTAGTCGGCGAGCAATGCCGTTTG
The DNA here is from genome assembly GCF_032854445.1 of Liolophura sinensis. Taxonomy (NCBI): domain Eukaryota; kingdom Metazoa; phylum Mollusca; class Polyplacophora; order Chitonida; family Chitonidae; genus Liolophura; species Liolophura sinensis. The sequence goes on along the minus strand of NC_088297.1, from coordinate 7,299,637 downwards.
CACCATTCGATTTCTCGTCACAAAATACGTCGAAATAGCCTCTTTGTAAGCGCTATTGAACAATTTTTCTCCTTTTCAATTTTTGCCTGGTTACTTTGCTAATTGACATTAGCTACAATGTGGGGTGTACCATCGCGACTGGTCATTTCTCTATTAAACTTTCAGGTGAAACTAATGTGCCGTTCGGTAGCCCATGAGATGTCTAATCTTTGGGCCATCATTATTTAACTGACCCAGAAATTGTCTTACTTCTAAGTGGAAGACTAACTCAATGGCTTTACCTACATGTACTGCCACACCATTTGGATATAGGAAATATAGGGTACTTGATAAAGTCTGTTTTGAAAAGTACAATTTAACACTGATGCACATAATTGCGGTGCTTAAAGACGTGAAATAATGTAAGCAATCGACAAGTGTTAAAAAACTGGAAAATTTCTCTGGTTTCTTAGGAGAAAAATCAGTTTTTGGGCACACCATTATGACGTCAACCATATTTGAAACGCCGCTACAGATAAAAATATTGGTCGAAAAGCAATGCGGTTTACACCATTCGATTTCTCGTCACAAAATACGTCGGACTAGGCTCTTTGCAAGCGAATTTGAACAACTTTTCTACTTTTGAATTTTTGCCTGATTACTTTGCTAAATCACATCAGCTACAATGTAATGTGTACAATCGCGACTGGACATTACTGTATTAATCCTTGGGCTGAAACTAATGTGCCGTTCGGTAGCCCATAAGATGTCCAATCTTTGGTCCATCATCATTTAACTGACCCAGAAATTGTCTTACTTCTAAGTCGAAGTCTAACTCAATGGCTTTACCTACATGTTCCACCATACCACATTACTTGTATATAGAAAATACAGGGTACTTGATAGAGTCTCTGCTGGAAACTACAATTTAACACTCATGCACAAAATTGCGGTGCCAAAAAGACGTAAAATAATGTAAGCAGTCGACAAGTATTAAAAAATTGCAAAATTTCTCTGATTTCTAAGGAGAAAAATCCCTTGCTGGGCACACCCTTATGACGTCAACCATATGTGAAACGCCGCTACAGCTCAAAGTGTTGGTCGCATAGCAATGCGGATTGCACCATTCGATTTCTCGTCACAAAATACGTCGGATTAGCGGCTTTGCAAGCGCATTTGGTCAATTTTTTCACTTTGGAATTTTTCCCTAAATACTTTTTTGGATTGACGTCAGTTGCAATGTAGTTTGTACCTTCGCGACTGGTCATTTCTCTATTAAACTTTCGGCTGAAACTAATGTGCCGTTTGGTACCCCAGAGGATGTCCAATCTGTCGGCCATGATTATTTAAGTGACCCAGCAAATGTCTTACTTCTAAGTCTAACAACAACCCAATTGCTTTACCTACATGTACTAACAAACAAAATCATTTATATATAGAAAATACAGGGTACTTGATACAGTCTCTTCTGAAAACTACAATTTAACACTCATGCATATAATTGCGGTGCCAAATGAGGTGAAATAATGTAAGCAATCGACAAGTGTTAAGACTTGTCTTTTGCTTACATTATTTCACATCTTTTGGCACCGCAATTTTGTGCATCAGTGTTAAATAGTAGTTTTTATAATAAACTGTATCATGTACCCTATAATTTCTCCGCACTCCACCTTGTAGGTAGTGTCAATTAGCAAAGTAATTAGGCAAAAATTCGATAGTGGAAAAATTGTTTAAATGCGCTTTGGAAAGGAAGCAAATCCCACGTATCTTGTGACGAGATATCAAATGGTGCAAGGCATAGGGGCCGGAAGTCCTGTGGAAGACGTTGCGTGGTTTCGCAAGATTTTCTACTTCTGGAGACAAGCCGGATTTTAACATGAAGGTGTCAGTTTGTTATTGGTCAAACTACGTACCGGGAATAGCAAAATAATGCAAAAATCAGAAAATGCTGTGAACAGTGAACCTGTTTTTAAGTATATTTTAGAAAAGGATGGTTCTCACATGCAAGGTGTGGTGGAGGCGTCGATAAAAGTTCTACCGAGTTGAGGTTTGTTGTTGCTGTTGTCATTTGGGTTGAGTGAAGCACTGTAAATGTAAACAATGCGCTGATCATCAAATTTGGTTGAAATATCTGTTTACATAGGTATAGTGTTTACATAAAACGTAAGTGCAGTATTTTTTTTGTTTTACAGCAACAATTTGTCTGTGATTGTTAGAGTTGAGCGTTTTATATTTTAAGTCAAACATGCTATGGGGAGGTAACTCTTTGCGTGCATTACCTTATGCAATTCGCTTAATGCATATATTTAAAAAAAAATGATTGGGCCTATCTTAGAGTGGAATAATTATCCTCAAGACCCTTTTTCTTACAAGGAAAAATCTCGGAATAATCATGCACATTTTTTGTTAAGCAAATTTCTTCGAAAAAACCGATTGTATTTTCCTTTGCTTCCTGCTTGTCATTTGACAAAAATTATATTGTGTATTTGTTCACAGATAGACCTAGATGACTTTTTTGGTGTTGGGCATTCAACATGTGTATGCGTATTTGTATGTGTATGGGAATCTTTTTGTGTCACCATGTGGCTACTTGTCCTCTATTTGGGTGAGGATGTTAATAATGCGACACTCAATTGTAGTAACCCAGAGTAAGGTTTATCTATATAAATGTAATGACATACTTGTATTGACTTCACAGGAATTTGTGCTCTATATTTATCCTACAAGTTTGAATTGAAATCAGTATTTTTTTTATAGCAATGATTTTGTAATATTTGTAATATCCATGAAAAATGGACATTATTATTAGCAGTTGAAGTTAATAAGTAAGCTTATTCATTTTAAATTTTCATTTCACATCAGTAAACCTACCATTGTGATACTATTTACGCCAATCATTTTGTTTAATTGTCATAAAAAGTGCCATCTAAGTGCCATGAATTTTTGTACTATCATGCACATTGCAGATCTCATTCAATCAAAATACAAGAAAAGTTCATCATGAAACTTGAGTCAAAGACTATTAAATGTCTTGAAAAGCTGTACACTAACTAGTAAGAACAGGCCTATGAGAATTACTATGGATACTTTCTGTTTTAAATAATTTATTTTTGTGCTTCCGTTTAAGGACTTCATTGGATACTTTCGCCTGAGCCGGCTCCAGCTGCACCCCTGATTCCTTTAGTTGAGAATCTTATTGTCAAAGATTCTTGGATGGGAAGTGTAAACAAACGTGGACGAGGAAGCAGCTAATTGTGTCCCCTGATATTTCTGCAAAAGTGACCAGAGCAACAGTGGGGCAAAGACACAACCCCTTGTGGAGTAACATTCGCAAAACCGGTTAACAACATCCAATTTAGGTGCTGTATTGGGAGCAATGGAACGAAAAAGGTCCATTGTGTATTGGTTTACAAATAAACATTTTCAACTGGTTCAGCTGGACAAACCAAGTAAATTATAAAATCAGAATGCTTTACATTTTCTTTATCAACTATGTATTAATAATATTGATCAAATTAATATGTTTTTAATGTTCCGTAGGCGGGAGCGTAATTTCGGCCAACAACATGTGCACTATTTGAATGTGTGTGTTGATTTGCCTCTGCTCGGCGCTCGGCTATTTATATGCAAATCTGAGCAGACGAGCAACAGTCCGGTGTAGCACAGCACCTATCTGAATGTGTATGCTGACCTGCTGATCTCCTCGGTGCAGTGCCCGAGCATTATATGCAAATGCCGGCCCAAGCCTGTTTGTGAGGGTATTTATAAGGTGCGTGCCCTGGTCGGAATCCGCATTTGACTGTACAAGTCTTTTATTCTTTTTTTAGTTGAATTGGCAGCAGCATAGGCTATGGCGGACGATACCCTGGAGAATGACGGGATGGCCGTTAAATGCAGGGCTAAATCCTTGAAAATATCGGCCGACACTGTGGGACTGTTGGCCAGAGACGGTTTCACGTCGACTGAAGCCCTGGAGTTGTTGACAGAAGAGGATCTCGCAAAGACCAAGATCCCCAGAGGGCAACAGAAACTCGTGTTGAAGGGTGTTACGACTCTATCTACGGATATCCGGATGGACCAGTCTTCCGACCGACCGAGTCCTGAAACCGCGGTGTCTGGTTTCCCTACGGCAGGCGATCTTTTCGTTCGTGAGGTAACTAATTCCCTTCGAGCTGCACAATCTCAACTCATCGGAGGTGGGAGTTGGGCCCCGACAACCGGACACTGTCGTCGCTAGTCAACCGGCATCATGGCAGGATCCTCACGTTTATTTGGTGTCGAAGGCTAACCGCGGTGAGAACCATTCTCCATGGTACACACTACATTGTAACTGATGTCAATCAGCAAAGCAATTAGGCAAAAATTTGAAAGTGGAAAAATTGTTCAGATACGCTGGCAAAGAAGCTATACCGACGTATTTTGTGACGAAGTCGAATGGTAAACACTGTACTGCTTTCCGACCAATACTTTTAACTGTAGCGGCGTTTCAAATATGGTTGACGTCATAATGGTGTGCCCAGCAACGGATATTTCTGCTTAGAAAAAGAAATTCAAAAATGATACTTACAATTTTGTAAGTTTTTTAGGGCTGCACATTGTTACTGGGATGTTTCAGAGGATCATCCTTGACCAAACGCAACCAAAAATGATTTTGAACGGTTTTATTAATTAGGATTGTTCTGATGTACGTTGATGTCGTGCAGCACGAATTTCAGGCATAATAATTGTCACGTGCAAAACAGGAGTACAGCATGTGACCATAAGACCCAAACGAATCTCACAATTTTATCCAATATCTTTGCAAGCACTGTACACGAAAATGGGACGTCTGAACGCTGCTGACCGAAATCGGGCAATTGGACGATTGCAAGCTGGCGAATCAAAGAGTGAGGTGGCAAGGATATTCAACGTTCATCCCAGCACAACAACTCGGTTGTGGGATGGATTTCGTCAAACAAATTTGACAAATGACCGTCCAAGATCAGGAAGACCTAGAGTCGTCACACCTAGCCAAGATCGGTACATCCGGGTAACCCACCTACGTGACCGCTATCCTACCGCCCAGGACACAGCACAAGAACAGTTTGGAGCCCGAAAATTGTCCGATCAGACAACCAGGGACCGTCTCCGAGAAGTAGGAATACGTGCCAAACGTTCAAAAGTTGCCCCCTCCTTGACACGACTACATCGACGTCGACGAGTGAGATGGTGTACCACGGTGCTTCCATGGAACCTGGCAAACTGGAGGCGCATATGGTTAAACGATGAATCCCGTTATCTCCTCAGGCGACGTGATAGTAGAGATCGTGTCTACAGACGACGTCATAAACGTTTTGCTCCTCAATGCATCAGACAGGTGGACAGATTCGGTGGCGGGGGTGTTATGGTGTGAGGAGCGATCTCGTACACCCGCAGATCGGAGCTTGTGCTTGTCCAAGACAATCTGACGGCCAATCCATACATCGACCAGATTCTCCGCCCGCACGTCCTTCGCCTTGTTGACCTTCAACGGCAGCTCTTCCAACAGGACAACGCCAGGACCAACACAGCACGTGCCACCGTGGACTACCTGGCCAATAACATCAATACCCATCCCTGGCCTTCCAAATCCCCGGATCTAAACCCAATCGAATACCTTTGGGCTCGGATCGATAGACGCGTGCGTCGACGTCGTATTCCACCACAGAATTTTCAACGGTTGTTCCACATGCTGCAGGAGGAATGGAGAAGGATTCCACAACAAAACATCAAACGACTGATTCGATCTGTACCCAGGAGGTGTCCAGCAGTGGCAACAGCTGGAGGTGGTCATACGAGGTACTGACTTCAACACCACCTGGTAGACAGCAGTAATGATTGTGATAACTTATTATAATTAAATGTGGACAACCATAGCAATGCATTGCTCCACAAAATTTCATTCGTGTATCTTTGATTTCCGCTCATCTACACGTCCTTTAGTAACATCAAAATTACATTGATATAGGGGTTTTGTGTTTGTTTTGTTTTTTTTAAAGTGTATATACAAATGATGTGGTATGGTAGGTGAAGCCATTAGGATAGTCTTTGACATAGAAGTAAGACAATTGCTGCGTCACTTAAATGATGATGGCCCAAAGATTGGACATCTGATGAGCTACCGAGCGGCACATTAGTTTCAGCCCAAGGTTTAATACAGTAATGTCCAGTCGCAATTGTACACACCACATTGTAGCTGATGTCAATTAGCAAAGTAATCAGGCAAAAATTTAAAAGTGGAAAAATTGTTCAAAAGGCCTTGCAAAGAAGCTAATCCGACGTATTTTGTGACGAGAAATCGAATGGTGCAAACCGCATTGCTCTTCGACCTGTAGCGGCGTTTTAAATGTGGCTGACTTCAAAATGGTGTGCCCAGCAACGAATTTTTCTCCTAAGAAACCAGAGAAATTTACCAGTTTTTTTTAACACTTGTCGATTGCTTACATTATTTCACGTCTTTTAGCACCGCAATTATGTGCATCAGTGTTTAATTGTACTTTTCAGAAGAGACTGTATCCAGTACCTTATAGTTTCTATATACAAATGATGTGGTATGGTAGTACATGTAGGTAAATCCATTGGGTTAGTCCTTGACTTAGAAGTAAGACAATTGCTGGGTCACCTAAATGATCATCACTTAAATATTTGACATCTTCTGGTCTACTGAACGACGCATAAGTTTCAGCCCAAAGTTTAATAGAGAAATGACTAGTCGCGATGGTACACACTACATTATATCTGATGTCAATCAGCGAAGTAATCGGGCAAAAATTCAAAAGTGGAATGATTGTTCAAATGCACTTGCACGACTTTTTTGGTGACTACAAATCGAATGATGCAAACCGCATTGCTCTCTGACCAATACTTTTTGCTATAGCGGCGTTTTAAATACGGTTGACGTCAGAATGGTGTGCCCACCAACGTATTTTACTCCTTAGAAACCAGAGAAATTTTCCAATTTTTTAACATGTGTCGATTGCTTACTTTATTTCATGCCTTTTGGCATCGCAATTATGTGCATCAGTGTTAAATTGTTTTCTGAACAGACTGTACCAAGTACCCTATATTTTCGATATACAAATGATGTGGTATGCTAGTGCATGTGGGTATAGCCATTGGGTCAGTCTTCGACTTAAAAGTAAGACAATTGCTGGGTCAGTTAAATGATGATGGCCCAAAGATTTGACACCTTCTGGGCTACCGAACGCCACATTAGTCGCAGCCCAAAGTTTAATAGAGAATTGACCAGTCGCTATGGCACACACTATAACGTAGGTGATGTCAATCAGCAAAGTAATTAAGCAAAAAATTCGAAAGTGGAAAAATTGTTCAAATGCGCTTACAAAGAGGCTAATCTGACCTATATGGGACGAAAAATCGAGTGGTGTAAACCGCATTGTTCTTCGACCAATACTTTGAGCTTTAGCGGCGTTTCAAATATGGTTGTCGTCATATTGGTGTGCCCAGCAACGGATTTTACTTTTTGGAAACCAGAGAAATGTTTTAATTTTTTAACACTTGCTGATTTCTTCCATTTTTTCACGTCTTTCGGCACCATATTTATGTGGATACGTGTTAAGTTGTAGTTTTTTAGAAGTAGTACCTGTAGGTAAAACCATTGGGTTAGTCTGCGACCGAGAAATGCTGGGTGACTTAAATGATCATGGCCCAAAGATTTGACATATAATGGGCTACCAAACAAAAAATTAGTTTTAGCCCAAAATTGAATAGAGAAATGACCAGTCCCGAAGTTACACATTACAATGTAGCTGATGTCAATCAGCAAAGTAATCAGGCAATAATTCGCAAGTGGAAAAATTGTTCAAATGCGCTTGCAAAGAAGCTAATTCGAGGTATTTTGTGACGAGAAATCGAATGGTGCTAACCGCTCTGCTCTTCGACCAATACCTTTACGTGTAGGGGCGTTTAAAACATGGCTGATGTCATGACTCACGTCATTACTCTGTGGTTTTTACTCCTTGGAAACCAAAGAAATTTCCAATTTTTGGAACACCTGCCCATTTGTTGCCTTATTCCGCATCGTTTGTCACCGTTTTTCAATGGGCTAGTGTTAAATTGTATGTTTTAATTCATACTGGCGCCATTGGGTCCTTACTGCCTCAGGTGTTTGAAATGTTGGCTCACTGCAAGCAACATATATTTGACTGATGAGGTAACGTCTTTCAGCAACCTACGGATGGTCGAGTTTGTACCTGAGGCTTTACCTGGTATCCTTCTACCATAAGACTGTGTCCCATCATATCATTGATTTTTTTCCTCAGTAGGGCTTGAAGATCAATTGAAATAAAGAATAGAAACTATTGAGGTGGCATGTTTAAATCCAGCTTTCTTTGGCATTAAACGCCAGTCAATTACAGCATTCATCATTCTATACTCCACATCCTTGACCATTCTCACCTGTTTATACTCTAACAACAATATTTTATGGTTTGTCATGGTATTATCACCTGTAGAAACTGAGAGATGCCTGGAGAATACTGATTGGAGGATTGAGGGATAAACCTGTCAAGAGCTGGATTGGAACTGGATTGTTCCTGGAAAAGTGCAATGAAAAGGAAAAAAGCACTTAGATTTGGCTTAGTAATCAGGAAAAAAGATGCCGTGTTCCAGCATGGCCTGTTGGTTTTGATTTTGTGGATCCTTAAAATCTCTTCGCAATGAACAGAAAGTGCATACCCATCTGAACTCTGTATTTTACAAGGCTTCTCGCACATTATGTGTTGTTTGCTGGTAAATGGGTCACATATGATCTTCACGGCCTGAAAAACTGTTTGCTTGTTAACTGGTGACATATGATCTTCACAGCCTGAAAGATTGTTTTCTGGTTAACTGGCGACATATGATCTTCACAGCCTGAAAGATTGTTTGCTGGTTAAGTGGCGACATATGATCCTCACAGCCTGAAAGATTGTTTGCTTGTTAACTGGTGACATATGATCTTCACGGCCTGAAAAACTGTTTGCTTGTTAACTGGTGACATATGATCTTCACAGCCTGAAAGATTGTTTTCTGGTTAACTGGCGACATATGATCTTCACAGCCTGAAAGATTGTTTGCTGGTTAACTGGCGACATATGATCTTCACAGCCTGAAAGATTGTTTGCTTGTTAACTGGTGACATATGATCTTCACAGCCTGAAGGACTGTTTGCTTGTTGACTGGTGACATATGATCTTCACAGCCTGAAGGATTGTTTGCTGGTTAACTGGCGACATATGATCTTCACAGCCTGAAGGATTGTTTGCTTGTTAACTGGCGACATATGATCCTTACAGCCTGGAAGATTGTTTGCTGGTTAAGTGGCGACATATGATCTTCACAGCCTGAAAGATTGTTTGCTGGTTAAGTGGCGACATATGATCTTCACAGCCTGAAAGATTGTTTGCTTGTTAACTGGTGACATATGATCTTCACAGCCTGAAGGATTGTTTGCTGGTTAACTGGTGACATATGATCTTCACAGCCTGAAGGATTGTTTGCTAGTTAAGTGGCGACATATGATCCTTACAGCCTGAAAGATTAATAACACTGCAAATTATTAGACCGATCGGGTTGTGAACTTTAAATTATAATTGATAACTTTTATATATTAATTTATAGAAGACATTCATAAAAAAAACAGTCGAAGTGATTTATACTTTGCCTTTATTTTTGTATTTCTTTATAGTATGAAATAGAATTTGTTGAAAAGACTCTCATTTACTTATTTTAATGATTTATTTACATATTTTAATGAGCACACAGTTTCTGAACACAGTCAGATCATTTTTCTAAAACTTGGCAGAGATCTCTTAAGCAGGGTAAGACTACATGTATAAGTAACTGGAACGCGAGACTCGAGAAAGTCTTGGCTGTGTGCAAAACTACATGCATAGAGAAGTCTTATCACCCGTATACCATATACAGATGGAGTAAAAAAAAACATCAAATTTGGCTTGTCACCCAGTGTTTCTCCATGGCCGCGGTGTTGATTCCATTTTACTCTCTGGTTTTTCGGACCCACCTGTGTCATTTCCCTGAAGGAGAATACAAGACGCTCTTTGTAAATTAAGAAGCAAATACGCTGTTAACGTCAGGCATGCGTGAAGCATGTTGTTGCAGGAAGTACCTTGCCATCAGTATTCACAAATCTGAGGTGAATATAAAGTAGGGAGAAAATTATGTTTCACATTTAACAACCGTGCCAAATAGATAACATACTGTTTATTTATTTATTTTTTTTGGACATTTTTTTTATACAGTGGATATTTCTATCATGTTGTGTAAAGTATAGTTAAATTAATATGAGACTACGTCCTACGTTGATAAGTCTGAAAGGTCAAATTGTCCTACCAGAAAATGATACGGAATAACTCAATCATGAATAAAGTGATATAAAATTATAAATATTCATTTTTGTGCGCCTGTGAGAAATATTTCTAAAAGAACCAAGGAAAGCGGTTTGTAAGGCATGTGGAGTTTTAATAGTGTTTATCTCTTTCGATGGTTTACATTCACTTTAACCTGGAAGAAATCGAATTGTATTTACCTATGCAAATGTCCAAAATTGTCCACCACCCTCCCTGTTTGTTCTCTAATAATGTTCATTTCTCTGTAATTTAAGACAATGTGGTTTACAGGCAAATCCCTACCACACAACCAGTTTTATTTATTTATCCACAAATTTTAGATGCCAGTTCATCTTTAGCAAATGTAACAAACTCACTCTGAAACAACAGAACAGTATCATTTGGCAACTGTGCAACTCCAAAACAACATCGAAACCTTTATAACATTTTTCTTATAACAAATTTACATTACAAGGGCTGTGTCATGGTTTTCTTCACTCATAGAATCAAGTGATATATCTAGATACATGTAACGTATTTTACAATATATGTGTTTAATACTCCACGACTCTACCGTTAACTTCGGTTGTATACATTAGCTGTATTTTGGTTGCCGTCCTAAACATATATCATATTTTATGCTTACTTTACATTAAAAAAAAATTGTGTACTAAATTTGACCATTCGGACTTGTACTTCAAGTCGTCAAACTTTTTTACATTTGAAAAAGGAACTTTTCTTGTAATTTATGCGTATTTACAGTTTAGTTTTGGAGACAAAACTACACTGACCGGATTCTACTTCACAAAAAGTATGATAAAAAAAGAAGCTAATCCGATGTATTTTGTGACGAGAAATTTAATGGTGCAAACCGCTCTGCTCTTCGACCAATACCTTTTTAGGTGTAGCGGCAACTACAGTCCACACAGAATAATGCCCTCGGAATATGCTTGAAAAAATACCTTGAAAACATGCGAAAAGGTCAAAGAATTAAAGTAATTACTATTTGATCTGTCTTGCTCATAACATGCCACATACAAATAAACAATGTAACCTAGCAATTTAAGCGCATAATAATCATGAGTTCCACATGATATAAACACAACCATCCAAGGTGCCTTTCAAGATGTCCACAATGTATTCCATAGGGAATATAAAACTACTGTAAACTGTAAGTACGCGATTTTATCTTCCAATTTTGTTCTCTTCAGAACTGAATAGACTGTATTTCTTCCAGGTGGTTAGCAAAATTTGAGTCTACCACTTGGGGTTTATTTCACCGCCCCACGTTGAATCACAAAACTTGCCCGGAGAATCTACACCGACAAGTTATCAACAACTGTGAGTAAGACAGCTGCAATTATGTACACTATATATTCAACCACTGCACACATTGCAAGCTTCCTTCCAGATAAATATGATAGTACTAGAGTAACTGTTCATTTGATGGGATGATTTAAGACTCTACTGAAACCCTTAACATAACTTGTCAAGGCCTGACAATACCTGAGTGATAAACTTGATTGTACACGTACTTTAGTCGTGTTGGTTAAAAAAAAAGCTAAACAAAAAAAAAGCTAAAACATTGGCATTCACTGATAATGGTACGGATAATGCGATAAACGACTCGTAATGACGTCAGCGGAGATTTTTTTGGAACTGTATTTTCACATAAAATGTGGCCATACAATGTTGTTCTGCAAGAAACAAAATATAAACATTACAGTTACACTGATCACAATTTTCTCTGTGTGTAGTAAATATCACTCGATATAACTCTATAACTTTACATTACTGAGTGTGTTATGTCTCCATCATTACACTTAGTCTGGCTTTACGCAATCCCCCCCCCCCACCACCCCCCACCCAGTGGTGGGTCAATATTCATTCCAACTCATTTAACCACATAAACAGTAATTAGCAACATTGTTCTTCAGTGCATACATAAGTTCAGAGCAAACACAAATTAACTGAGGTTAGGCTTAAAACCATATCACATCAAAACATGTCAATAAACAATCTTCGGCTACACCGTTTGTCATATGAACACAAGTCTGTCATGGAGTGTCCATTTGTCGTTACTTTGGAATGTTCGCTTGTATAAACTTATCAAAACATCGTAATACTTACCACCACGTTAAGCAGACATTTTGATGTGTACTCTACCTGAAGAGTAAATCTCCCTGGCGTGGATGTACAAATGGATGCTTCAAATAATCACAGAAAATAACGTGACCTTCGCTTATGGAAGTAAAATCTGCTTCTAACGCAAGAGCAAACAAAGGGCAATAACTGCTGCTTGATATGCTGTAGCTAGTATATCTAACAGATAATGATACGGGAAGTTGAAGTTGTAATTCATTGAATAACATAGTAGCTGGTGAATTACATGAGGGTTACATATATTAACAACATTATTATCCACCGATAGCGCCATGCACTGCAAAACCAAGTCATATCCGTCAATGTGAACGAGAAAGTTCGGACAATTGCTCCAGTATTGTCTGTTTTTGTAGGCTGTGATTGCGACGGGCCTCAACTCCTTCAGGATCCAACACGTGTTGTATAAATCACAGTGTTGAGTATAGCAGATATGTTTGTAATGTACTGGTATTACATGACGTTCCTTAGTAGCTAATTTCAAATATTGTATTATACGGATCTGTACTCTACATGTGAACAAAGACATTCAAGTGCAGGAATACATGCGGCCTGAAGGTTGACAAGCACGCAGAGTAAGGACGTGCGGCCCCATGACCTACATAACTCTATAATTCACACTGAAAAATTGTAAAGCAAGTCTTAGGCTGAAAACATATAGGCCCCTAGTGAGGTAGGAATGAAGGAGTACCTATTAACGGCGAATAACTACAGGTAACTAGTCTGAGCCTTTGGCGGGTCATATTGCAGCAAAGCGGAAGATATCTGCTTTCATGTACACGACTTAAGGGTATGTTGGGCAGACTCTGTTTATAATTACGTCTAGGTTGTTTCGCCTTCTGGAGATAGTGAAGCCAAAAAGAAACATAATTTGTCTGTTCAACGATCGTGATTTATGGTAAGTCATATGGTAAATCGCTACTATTGATTTTAGGCCTTATGCTGTAGTTTTTACTGCGTAAACCTGTATTAACTCTGACTGCTGGTGGACTACGGATCCCGAGGACTGGCCACTTTGGATCGTGTTCATGTTATCGACTGTTGTCAATGTAACCCAGCAATTATAGCGCAATGAAATTTGTCATTTCTACATTAGCCATGGTGCTATGAGGCCTATATGTTAAAGTTGTAAGACTATCCGCTGGTGCCTTACGAAAATGTAGTTTACGGCCAGTTTTTCACCCCAAGAAGAAGGTGATAAACTGTTTGGGCTATGGCAGGCCACATCACGTGCTACATGTAAGTACTCCATACTCAGGTCATAAAGATCATATTTACCAATCACTAAGATTGCCTTTGGTGTATGCTTTGTGAAATATACCGATAAAGCTGAATGTCAGTTCCATTTAAATTATGAAATAATTTTTATAAATGTAAATAGACAGTCATGCTTTAGAGAGAAACGCGTATCATTTACACGTATCATGAAGCCTCTTATGACGAGACATGCATAAATATAAAGTTTAGCATTTTGTAAAGATTTATGCAATTATTTGTTCTGGTTAAGTAAGACTGGAGACATCAGATTAGTTGTTCTGACGGGTTCGCAATACGTGCGTGACTGAAATTATGAAAGAAAGGAGAAGACGCTAAGTTGATATTAGACGCCAGGGTAATATATGGTGGTAATATCTCTTATCATGAGAGTTTCACATGATATAGGTCTACAGCAAACCTTCTCACATAGACATTTTCAGTCTTGTTCACTTGATTAAATGCCAGAATATAAAGGTCCAGATAGCGATCTACTGTTCTAAGCGATCTAATAGGTGGTGAAATCCTGTATCATAGTAGAAATATGGCTCGTCGTCCTACTTATACTCGCATTGCTGAACACAGTGTATGGACATTGTCCTTCCCTTGTATGGATTATCACCGCAAACGTTGCGAAATGTCACCAGGAAGAGCAAGAAGGTACAAAGTGTGTATTCATTAAACCACGTTATAGGTAAATAGGTAGTTCAATGGGACTCGAATCTATGAATGCGGGGTAACACTAGTGTAGCTTGACTATGGTTTAATCTGCTCTAGGTCTTTTATCATAAACACAAAACCTGCGCCCACTTAAACCAGTTTGTAAAGCGTTTAGTTACCTATTTTCTAAAACTGAAGTGACTCATCAGGTGCACGTGGGACGTAATACTGTTTATGCTGTCTAGTCATAAATCAGTACTGTGTTGTATCTGTTTGCCAAAATATGTAAATGCATTGGTCATATTAAAAACTTTTTCTTAACCCTCACAAGAACGTCCATCATGGGGTACAAAGGGCTTAAAGGCAGTTAGTTGATTGATTGTTGTTAATATAAACTTGCCTACATTCTCATCTTGCACTCAATCGGCACATATAACCTGTCTGCAGTGTAATGTTCTAAGGACCAATTGCTGGCAGAAACCCTCTAAAGTATACTAGCTTGACAGTTGTTTTACCGTTATTTAAGTTTAAATGTGTAGGCACTTATTATTAGTAATTTTAACAACCCTCATTTGGACAAAATAGTCAACTCTATGATACACTGAAGCAAATCGTATTCAGGTTGAAAATCATACCCAGTCCTGGAACGTGCATGTCAGCCTATATCCATCTAACCCGACAAAGTCAACGTTTCTATATTTCTACTGCTGGATACTACTGTATTTTATGTTTGCTGGCGTTATTAAGCAAACCTAAAAGCAGATCACAGTCACGCACAGACAGGCCCTACTGGTTTGAATCGCGTTCCATGAAAGCTACATATTAAATATAGAGGTAAACACAAGAACTTTAATGGTAGAGTTACATATACATCGTCGAGAAAATCTCCGCATTTAACACTCTAGATATTTAAACATTTTCACTATGGCTTAGCCAAATCGATCCCCACTGTGTTCAAATCAGTGACAAATTTGACTGTACCATACATTCACCCGCCCTATTGATATTAATGAAGTAGTTCCAAATTGTGCCAGAGATATTTAAATGAAATACAATAATAAAACATCTAGCCGGCCACGGCACTATTTGCCTAAGTAGAGTGGAACGCCTAACGCGGGTAAAAGTCTCTTCAACCAGCTCCGCCGAGTTATTATCACACAATCGATACCTCTGTATCCAAATAAGTGTTTAACTCAATTCCTGCTTATTTTGTGATTATAACTGTTAATTTCAAGTGCCTTAATTTTGTAGAAAAACAATCCAAAACTGTGGCTTTCTAGACGAAGCAGGAGCACGAGGTTATGGCGTTTCAGACCAAGACGGATCACATTGTGTGGTCACATGACTACACCATCAACGAGTTCCTGTCAGCTTATGGAAAAAAAATGCCCCAGATAGTTAAAGTGACACAAGGTTTCCATGGAGACTACCTGGTGGATTCTATCAGCACACATGAGGTCAGTGGTCTAATGATTAGAGCTTACCCCTTGGAGAAGTGTGATAGCAAAGACTTAAACAGTCTTTTAGAGAACAAGGATAGCTCGCCTGATTAAGTGGTTCGTAAACCTGCATAATTTTCAAGTGAGGTGATACGTTCAAATACTAGCCTCTAAAACTAAATGAATAAGAACGACACTGTCATACAGAGATATTATTTCCTAATTAGATAGTTCTAAGATCTTGCCATTAAATCATCAAAGAAAGGCCAAAATTATTATACTGCCATAAATATGACTGTTTATCATATGCATAAAGATTGCAAAGTAGTGAGTTAATATGAAATAAAGTTGTACATCGTTGCGGCGCTAGACGCTGTCAGTGTGTTACGGTCTTTGATATGTAAATTGTAATATGAATTTGACAGTAGGTGTATTATGCGTGGCAATTGCACCCCTGTGAATGGCTGAGCAAATTTTGAACTATTGTAGTAAAAAAAACTGCATTATGATGAGTTCGAGAACCAACCCGCTGGAGTGGACTTTGGTGTCCCAAATATTCTCTACCCACGATTAAATATCTGTGTACTATGGGTGACCACTGCAATCCTATGATTGTCTGACAAAATACTAAACTGATAACAGCCACTGTCTATGTGGATGGTTTAAACATTGCGTCGCAGTCTGGGAAGACATATTCATCGGACAGTGTCATTGGCTACTAGCACTAGTACAAATGTGGAAAGCTTTCTACAGATAGTGTGCATACCAGAGAAAATGAAATCCAAATATTAGGTTAACTTTGACACTCCTTAAATCTGGAAAAGTATTTAGAGAGACAATAAGCTTCTCTAGAGAGCTGTCTGCGTAAGAAACCTCGGTCCTTCTAAAAGATGTATAGAAATCTGTGTTTACAGGGGAACATAGTGAATTCACAGAACAGAAAAATGATGACAAATCTCGTAATAAATACCGCTCTTGTTCTCCAAAATTTAGGCTGGCACATATACTCCATGAAGTGATCAAATCCTGTGATGTATAAATAGAGCCTAAAGGTTTCTGCTTTTTAATTTTATTCGGATATAGTTTTCAGATATAGTGAGTCAATAATCTCTTCAAATAAAGATATGTCATTCGCAAAGACGTTGATATTAAATTTAATATTCGCATTCGCAACAACGTTTACAAAACGCAAAAAAAGGAAGCTGGCCTAGAACAGAGCCTTGGGGAACTCCGGGTTGCTCAGGATATATGTCAAGTTTTATTGTATTTAAATGAACTTTTTGTCTTTTTTTAGTCTAGTTTTTTTGATAGTTTTTGATCCATGTTAAACAGCGGTTCTCCATTAACCAGTTGCTACAGTTCAAGCAAAAGACCGTCATCTCAGACTTTATGATAAGCGTTGGTTACATCTAAGAAAACAAAACACCTATCAATACCATTATCCAGACTTGTGTATAAATCGTGCGCAACTTTTGTCAGCTGACATACTGACGAGTCGCCATGTAGTAATCCAGAATATCAGGGTATTAGAAGGGTATAAGAAGTTCAGTATTCATACATTTATATAGAACCTGTAATGTGAGATCTTCTGTCTATCTCCTTTCTTAAAAAACACGGTCTTTTCTATATAGATTGAAGTGAAAAGATTAGAGTCTAACTAGATACTGTGCTATATTTTCTTGAATTTTTTAGTATAAAGTTATTAATTCCATCAGTGCCAGAGGTTTTTCAAATTTTTAATTTTCAAAGGTCACTAACACCCTTTTCACATTTCTCTATATTGCTAAGGCGTGAATCGGTAAGATAAATCATCAGAGGTTAGATTAATAACGGAACAGTTGAATGGCTTGTGGAAAATCTACGGAATTCATTTATTTTTTCAATATCACTCGTTACATTTTTATCATTATTAATGGAAGAAGGGATATGTGGCTTCACTTTTGAACCCGGAAGAGATTTCTTTGCAGATCAGTAAGCTTTGATGTCTGAACTGGAACTAGAAAACTTTAAAAGTTTTCTCTGTGTCTTGACATCACATTTCTCTTATCGATATTAGATTCCTTCCTTGATATATAAAATTGAAATCTGTCTTCTTCCGATTTTGTTCTCTTACATTCTTGAAACAGTCTTAAGTTGCAACAAACATCATTTTTCATCCATTGATTATCCACTGGACGTATTGTTGCTTGCTTATTAGGTATTGCTTCGGAACAGTATAAAAACAAATTGTTTGCATACAAAAAACTTATGATCAACATCATCAAAGATTGAGTGCTTGGGGTATAACGTCGTGCTCCCAAGGCGTTGAAGAGAAGATTGAGTGAAGTCGTGTTAAATCTGTACAATTATAATCTCATTTACATCTATTATACACTTTTGGTTCATCAGTTACAAGAATATTTAAGGTACAATACAGCAAACAGTGGTCAAGATTGGCCATGGACTAAACGTACTCCATATTCATTAACCTAACTGTAACTATCTGTAAGAATTAAATCTAAAATATGTGAACTTCCATCCCTATATCTTGTCGTTTTCTTTATTAATTGAAATAAATGTTTACACGCAATAGTATCAAACAGCTTAATATTTAATTCACTCCTATCGTGGTACGTAGACCAACTGAACACTTATCATGGAATTTTGATAAACGACGACCTGTAGTAAATCGCTTACTCTTCCGCCATGTCTATCTTTTCTTTCTGTAACGTAGCCATTTATGTTGACAGTTTTATCGGTAACGCCAGCACTTAACCAGGTTTCAGATAAACAAATCATATTATAGCTATATTCGTTACATAACAAAATATATACCTCGTCTAGTTTAGAAATTCTGAGATTGCTTTGAGCAAATAAGCTACAGGCATGAAACGACAAATATCTAAAGTTATGTTAATCCGGATGTACTGGATTTGCACGTATATTACATGCGCACATCGAAGTCATATATGTAATTAAAGATTAATGCTGATTACATAGTACAGAGAGAGAACAGCGATAATAGAAACATTAAGACATGAACTCGTATATATAATTACACATCGTATGTCATCATAAGTAACTGATTTAACAAAAGATTTTCTTTTCATTTGTTTCAAAATGTTTACAGCATATCATATCACAAATTGATTTACTTTCGATCTGAAATCTTGTACATGTAAGTCAGATCGATAATAGGCACCAACAATGTATCCAGAAAGTTTATTTCTCAATAATTATAATTATCCAAAATATGTAAAATATTTAAGTTATAATACACATTTTTAGTACAGTGTATATATATATATATATATATATATATATATATATATATATATATATATATATATATATATACATACGAGGCGAAGAAAACGAATTGTTTCCATACGTTAAGGTGAACGCATCAGCACTATGTCTGTGTGGTGAGACAGAATAAAAAATTTTGAATCGCATATGTAAAGGTATGAAAATAAAACAAAAAAATAAAAAAGCAGACTACATGAAGGTATTGAGAACAAACATCTTTAAAGCAGAAAACTAAAGAAAAAGAACTGATTACAAAGAATTTGCATCACACGCTCAGTGTATGATGACTATATGATAATACAAATTGAATACTGTGCTTGATAACATTGACATACTCTTTATGTATGGGGTCGCATCCGAATTTACATTGAGCGATTACATTACATACAACGACAAAAGCCAGGCTGACAGTATGTGACAGTATGTGACAGTATGTAAAGATATACATCCGAATGGGTGCAATGGGCGATGTGTTATGCTCTTGTCAGAAACCGCACCATTGAAAATCATTTAGAGTTTTAGAAAAACTTAACTAAGGCTAAATTACCCATTTTATCCTCTTGTTCATTTATATCCAAGCACGTATAACTACTCGTCCGCACAATATTTTTGATTGATTTATTTATTTCATTGGTGTTTTACGCCGTACACAAGAACATTTCACTTATACGACGGCGGCCAGCATTATGGTGGGTGGAAACCGGGCAGAGCCGGGATGAAACCCACGACCATCCGCAGGTTGCTGCAGACCTTCCCACGTACGGACCTTCCAAATATTCTTGAGTACGGCGTAAAACACCAATCAAATAAATAAATAAATAAATAAATAAATTATGTGGTGCACAGTTGTAGGCCTCTAAACTCTGCTGTACCATTCACTTTTTGCATTTTGCATTGTCAGTTTGTTCTACATAGTTTTAGTATAGAATTTGCTCCTCACTCTCTTGTTTGGAATTCGTTCTACAAAACTGTGTGGTTAAAAATTGCTCTACATTGTGAGAAGTAAAGTTAGCTTTGCATTATGTGCATTAAAGGTTGTGTCCATGTTGTAATGTACAGTTGTGCGTAGCGTGTAGGTCGCTTTCCATTGTGTGCAGTACAGTTCGCTCTGTGTTGTGTGGCGTACAGTTCGCCTTTCATTCTGTCGCGTATTGTGCGTTGTGTGAGTTATAGTCCTTTTAACCTGCCACAGTTTAAAATACGTCCAGTTAGGGTCACCACCTTCTTGTTATAAGACAGTGTGATCAACACTTTTCTGCTCATATCTGCGTTTTCCATTTTTTAATTGTGCACATGCCACTTGTTATAGATCCTTCGGGTCCATACCCATTCTCGACAGAAGCGTTTAATGGGACAGGATATGTATGGCCAGCCCCTGAGTTTGCCAATAAACTTTGATAAAATGCTGGAACTTGTCGTGAAGGCTGGACAGAATACTTCCGGTAAGTGTTATTGTCAGTTGCTCTGGAATTATTGTCTAAAAGAGATGGCTAAATTATCACTTTAGGACTATGCACAGAAGGGGAAAATTATATCTGCCTTTGGCAACACAATTGGGTTTTAGCAAAACACGAGGAATTCTCAGAGAGGATCAGTATCACTGCGAACCAGATCAATTTCACTGAGAACGGGATCAATTTCATTGAGAACTGCTACCGCTGTATC
The DNA here is from genome assembly GCF_032854445.1 of Liolophura sinensis. Classification (NCBI taxonomy): domain Eukaryota; kingdom Metazoa; phylum Mollusca; class Polyplacophora; order Chitonida; family Chitonidae; genus Liolophura; species Liolophura sinensis. The sequence goes on along the minus strand of NC_088297.1, from coordinate 7,278,825 downwards.
TGGTAGGGTGAATCATTACCATAGTGAATTGCTGATATTCTTGCAATGTTATGCAATATTGCAAACTATATTATACATCACCATTATATTCTTTATATTTGAATAAAGTGTTACTTGTATATAACATTCCCTTCCAGTCTCTCCGCCGTCTACACTGAAATCCCTACTGGACAAGACTGAGCTGCCTTTTAAAGTTCGTCTCCCAAACGTCACTCTCGTGACACCTGAAGATCAAGATTTTTCCGTTTTCCGTCTTGATTCCCAATTCGAGCAAAGCTATCTACTGGTCAATTGTATCCTTGTGGGTAAGCCTGTCTCTTAAATTCAAGAGTTGTACAGTCGAATGGTAAAGTGGAGAGTCTTTCTCCTGTTCACTACGAGGTAAACGGCACGATGGAGCAAGGGCCATAATGGGCATCCTTGGCCAGTGCGTTACTTCAACCGATAGACTAAGTTAAACGGACATAGCGACATATACACAAATATTCCCAAATTTATATATTTAAAAGTTCATCTTCTTCAAGACATGACCACGAAGCCTGCTACAAAGATAGGAGGGGCATATTTACATTAAGTCTCCTAAAATGTAGTGAAACTAACTGAACCAAGCATGAAACCTTTCTGCGAGACTACTTACATAGAAATTTCCCAAGCTTAAACCATGGATATTCCCAAATAAAATATACATTCTCGCATTTAAGAGGTCTAAATCTTAAAAGTAACTTCATCGCGAAGATGTACTGAAAACTAAACATAGCGCCATGTCACGGGACCTCAGGTGAAATGAATAGCTGAACAAAACCAAAAAGATTATCTGTACACCAACACCAACATTGACACCATTCTCCATACCAGCGGCCAGCATTAGAGTGGGAGGAATCCAGTATGACTCACAGCGGCCGTACTACTGAGAGGATTCGGTGTGAGTGTGCAGCGCTAACACGGCCACGTAGACTTGTGCTGAACTGTATGTAAGATGGTTGCTACTGTTTGCATTAATACATAAATCATTAGTAAATAAATACAGTAACAGACACAACACGACTAACTCCGCGGTGTTTAACTGTCAACATAAATGTCGCTACAGTCAACCAACATGAACTGATTATGCGATTTGAATGTCTTTTTTCAGATAAGTTAGAGACCCGGGTCCGTATGATACCGTCCAGTCTTGGGGACGTGCGATTGGCTGTTGGTAAAGGTTTTGATGACAAATCTTTGAATTGGAAAGCTTTCCTGTTGGAGCTTGACAAAGTGGCTTCGTCTCTAGATTACCACGGCATTTCTGGTAGTTCAGGTAAGCAATAGAAAACTGGACTTCACCTTCCCTCATTTATGTCGTGTTCTGATTTCAAAGGCTGGAAAAACGTTTCCTGCTTTTGACAGATACAATCCTGTCGTCAATTAAGTTATATGTCTGGCGATATCCTGAGCATTTCTGCATGGCATTACGCTTGGATCGAAAGGATTCAATCAAAGGCAAGTGTTACAGAGATTATGGTGGAGGTTTAGGTCGAAAAATCCATATTCGCTTATCCAGTACTCGTGCCTGTTATTATTGTGATACTTATTTGTAAAATCATTCTAAACTTTGATTTAACTTATATTATCTTAATTTATGGAGAGTTATGATAATTCTATCTAAGCTTCTGATTACTCAGTTCGCCATGGATCAGTTATCACATTCTCCGAACAGGCGATTGCTACCACCTCAAGTATTGGATATTTTTTTTGTATACTTATGGAGTGTCATTTTTCAGAAATGAGGCTAGAACAGTAATCATTACCTGACATGTGCCCCATGTATTGTCGGGGTAGGGACTTAAGATGGGCACAATTCCTGAACGGTGCAGTGGTTGTGGGCTATGCTCATTTACGCATAATAAAACAAGTTCTTTGAGATACTGCTGTATATATGTATTTTCTAAGAACATGTAAAAAGAATCACACCAAAGTTGTTATAAAAGACTGTTCACCTTACTGCACGCTATATTCTTCTCCAGACATTGCACTGTACGCCACAGGAACGCCGGGCGGTGACAACGTTCCTTATGAGAACCTCATACCAAACAAATATATCTCAATCTCACAAGGAAGCCGTGAGAAAGATAAGAGTGTTGTAAAAGATGTTTTGAATGCTATCATAAATAAAGTTCCCCGAAGAAAGTCCTCTGTGGATAACCAGGGCTGTTCCGATGGACGTAATGCCAAAACCACCGATCATTATGAGACAATGAGCTTTCCAAACGACAAGAAAGCGTCATCGCTATCATCCCGATCATCCCGGGAAAATGGTTCAGCAGTGATGGATGGTGCCGTGTCCCATCGTGCTGACGTGGGGAACTCCCCGCATCCTTGCCCCGGCAACTCGAATTCCTCTGAGCCACCAACGCCTTTGAACAGAACAGTCCATGACCGACCTTTGAAATCTAGACTTGAGAAAGCTTTGCCACAGGAACCATATGTAGACAGTGTGAAAAGGAAGCCAGGAAAAGCTGACATCAGTTCTCCGCCGGGTAAACCTCCAAACGTCAGCAAGAAACCAGTATTTCCCACAAAGTCGTTCCCTGAAACAACGGCCTCCAGCCAAACAATCAGCAAGATTTCTGTACAAAGACGACTTGACCACTCCGATAACACTGTACCTGTGATTGCCAAACCAAATTACACCAACAGCAATGATTCTGAACTGGACATCCCTGTTGACCAAATTAACCAGGGCCCACCTGTACTACCAATGTCTAGAAATCGGGTACCTTCCGGGTCTGCTCCCCAGGCACGCAAGCAATTACCACTTGTTGCACCAAAGCCAAAGGCGACCGTAAGGCCTGTGGAATCTAATAATAGTGAAGTGCTTGCTTCTTCAGCGTGTCCGATTGTGTCCTGGCACCAAGTGCCCAAAGATTTGTCGTCTTTGTCATGCGACCAGATAGCTGAGTGCCTTCAGCTTCTCCGGCTTGATCAGTCAACTATCAACATCTTTCGAGACAAACAGCTGAACGGTACCTTGCTCAAACTATTGTCCGAAGAAGATTTAAGGGAATTTTTAAAATCTGACACAGGTTTATCTCTAATTGACAGAGAAAAGACGATCAACTTTATTAAACACAAATGGCGTCCCATATAAAGAACGTGTTTCTTACAGGATTTCTGCATGAATAAATTGTGAGAAATATATTTTGATGGAGAAAGAAAACAAATTCATTTGTCTAGCACCACTATGGTAATTCCCGTATAGGTAATCTAAGGTGGTAATCATTAGGTGTTATATCCTCTCTGTACGATAATGAAATAATCAGAGCAACTAATAATTTTACATTCGACAATCTATTTAAACAGTTGTTTTGTCTATATATTTTATCTTATGTCAATGTTTAGATACTCCAAGCTAAGCAAACAAAACTTCACATTTACCTCGCTCAAGATGTAATTCCCTTTTAAAGAGATCAGATACAATCACTGTGGATTAAAATATTTGTTTAAAAAAAAAAGACCAAAGATTTATTTATACATTGTTGTTTTACATGAATCTAACCAAGTTTCTAATGTTTTTCAAGTCTGTAATTATGCGATGAATTTATTCGCTAGTAAAGTGAAACATAGACACACCAGCCTTTTTAAGTTCACGGAATTTCTACCACTGGGAAGTGTTAACTCCGGAAATGTAAGGAAGCCAAGAAGAGCATGTAAGTTTTGTTATTTTGCAGTTACGTTACCAATTCTTAGTATTTATATTGTTTAAATGTTGTCAACTGAGAGGAATGACCTTGCTTATTTTTCCTGTGTTTTATGTACATTGTACAATTCCAATAGTATTTGTTTTCGTTTTCTGAAATCTTTTAGTTTTAATAGTCTGATTCTGTGAATTTTAATTTTTAAATAATGATTGTATGTTCTCTACCGTGAATCTAAATATATGGAGATTGTTAATCTATGGTGTAAGTGACCATTTAAGGCAAGTTAAAAGTAATTCATTAAAGTGATAAAAAAAATTACACCAGATCTGAGCTTCTATATTTCCTAACTGAAACATGGAATTGTGGAGGATTGTGTGCAAATTTTGTATTCGACTGACCGATTCGTGGACAACCGCCCTGTCGTCAGTGTGAAAAACCCTGCAAATGTGTGATGCCTACATCACTGGCGGTGAGATCCATGGCGGTGAAATCGGGGCGGTGACATCCCTGGCGGTGACATCCCTGGCGGAGACATCCCTGGTGGTGACATCCCTGGCGGTGACATCCCTGGCGGAGACATCCCTGGCGGAGACATCCCTTGTGGTGACATCCCTGGCGGTGACATCCTGGCGGTGAAATCCAGTCGATTCGGCAATCTATAAACAATGAAAAACACTTATCGCGGGACGGGTCGGGCGAACCTGCTGTTTACAAAAGACACTTACTCTGCTTCGGCACACTGAAGTTAGCAGGGGGTAATACCTGGCATTTCCACCCGCACTGGCTTTCTCCTCTGTCACACTGTACAGTTCGTGTATTTCTCTTTTAATAAATATTAAATTTATAATTTATTTACTATTTATTTCCTCTGTCTGCTTCACAATAAATATCATTCTATTTCCCGAGATATTCTAAACTGATATCTACCGTATGTGATACGATAACTGTCAGTCGTATACAATATAAATACATGTTCGATGTGAACATCTGCTTAACTAGCTCCTAGCTTCTCCAACGACCTGTTTAACAACTGCATGCAAAACAGCAAACGATTTCGCGCAGATATTCAATACGCTTGTGGCTTTTTTAACACTGATCTAAATACCGAAGTTCTGAGCGCTCGTAAAGGTTGTGCATGGATGACGTAATTTGGCGGAGACTACCAACCGTTGGCAGACAAAAACCAGTCTGACTAACCAGGCAATTGAAATGCCGTATTACCCTATTTTAATATTTATAAAAATATATTATTGATTTCGGCGTAAAATACCGATCAAAGAAAAACATCAATATTTATTTATTCATTTATTTATTCATTCATTTATTTATTTATTTGGTGTTTTTCGCCGAACTCAAGAGTATTTCACTTATATTAGCTACCGGTGGGAGGAAAACGGATAGAGCCCGAGTGAATCCCACGACTATCTGCAGATTGTAGAGGCCTTCTCATGCCTGATTGAATGTAGGCTTCTGTGAAACCTTCGACCCTATGAAAACCGCCCCTAAGGCTAACCGACATATTACAACAAAGATTATATAATTATCATTATAGATAGATAGATAGATATGTAAAAATACAAGTCAACCAATGTTTTCAATTTTTGTTTTTGTCCTCTCTGCTCATTTTCCCTAATACAAAGATAGAAAGGACAACAAAATGAATGTCAAACGCAATTCAAATGAAGCGAATACTTTAATTTCCAAGAGTTTCACAAATCTCACATTTCAGAAAAAAATACGGCGCAAAAACATCTCTCTTTTCGTTTACATGTATCTACATATATAACGGCATTTTTGCACAGAAAAAAGATATTATCCCGCATCCGTGTAACTCCTGAGGCTTTGACACGTGCAATCCTGACATGAAAATTATTTCGCATATTTCACAAGATTATTTGCGTATGCCAAGCACATTTTGCTGATGAGCAGCTTTTCTGATTGTGTAAATCAAAATCAAAGTAGTTTTTCGGCAACTTAAATAATTAACCTTTCAACCCGTAGAGAACACTTCTTGGTATTACACAGTGTGTAACAGTTCCCCCTAATTCCGCAAACTATTACCGTCATGAAACGACGGTAGCGGTTTGGCTGTCACCAATCTGTGACATTTCCCCTGATTCGGCAAATTTGTACCGTCATAAAATGGAGAAAAGAGTTTGTTTGTTACCAATCTGTGACAGTTCCTCTCATACAGCAAACTTGTATCGCCAAAAACGGGGAAAAGGGTTTGGCTGTCACCAACGTGTGACGGTTCCCCCGATTCGACAAATTTGTGTTGTCATAAAACGGGGAAAAAGGTTTGGCTGTCACCAATCTGTGACAGTTCCCCGGATTTGGCAAAATTGTACTGTCATAAAACGGGGATCAATAATAGTATCAGTACATAATTCTAACCACAGACAAATGTATTACTGAGTGAGGGGAAGAGTAACGATATACACTTCATCGTTTGCAAACTTCTGTATAGTTGTGTATTCCAAATCGAATCAGGTTTGCGATTTTTCATATTTATTACTGTGTATAGTTAAAGGCTTTGTTCTGTGACGGTTGACTAAAGCTCCATTGTATATGTTGCTATCTCCAATGCGGTCGCTGTGAGCTCATGCTAACTTCCTCTCCGGCCGTACGTGGGAAGGTCTGTCAGCAGCCTGCGGATGGTCGTGGGTTTCCCCCGGGATGTGCCCAGTTTCCACCCACCATAATGCTGGCCGCCGTCGTGTAAGTGAACTATTCTTGAGTACGGCATAAAACACCAAGAAAATAAGTAATAAATAATGTATACGTTGCAATCATTTGCATCTGGTAATTAATCATGTAGGCATATTAGAGCAAATAAAGAGGATATAAATACGCTGGTCGATACTGTTATAGAATTGTCGCCCTGGGTGTTGTGATAACCCCCTCCCCCCTGTGAACTGCTGGGGGGGACAGTTTAAACGTGCAAAGAAAACTATGTTTGGAATGCTGGGATATATGTCACAGAAATCCCCTTACCTGTTCCCCGTTTTACTTTGCCAAATCACTGGTGCTGTATCAGATTGTTGGCTGCTAATCCCCTGTTTCCTGATTTAGGTCAATACAGTCCGCACAATCAGGGACAGTTTTACCATGCATGTCGAAGGTTTCCAACGTTTTTCTTCTAGTGTAAGATTAATCACACTGGAGGCGGTTTTCTGGGTGCCGGGTATAGTCTTATGACGCCAAGGGGTGATACGATGATGTGGACTCTTTCCATGAAGAGAAGAAAATGAAAACATTGTTGAAATATGGCTTGACTTGATGGCGTTCTCTCTTATTTTGTTGGGCCTAAATGATGTAATTAGGCGCAGATTACCGACTGTTGGCGGACAAAATGCATAAAGCCAGCCCCATTATGCAGTAAATTTAATGCCCTATAAAATAAATGTAACTTATTTAACTATTTTTTAAAAGTATGCTTTCTTACGGCGTAAAACATCAATCAAATAAAAATACAAACATTTATTTATTGATTTATTTACGTAATTCATTGGTGTTTTACGCCGCACTCAAAGCAATTTCACTTATATGAAGGAGGCCACCATCATGGTGGGAGGAAACTGCGCAGAGTATTGTATTGTCTTAAAACGGGGAAAAGGTTTTGGGTGTCACCAATCTGTCACAGTTCCCCCAATTCAGCACATTTGTATCGTCATAAAACATGGGAAAGGGCTTGGCTGTCACCTATTTGTGACAGATTCCCTAATTCAATCAACTTATATTATCATAAAACGGGGAAAAGGGTTCGGCTGTCACCAACCTGTGACAGTTCCCCTTGATTCGGCATGTTTGTGTTGTCATAAAACGGAGAAAAGAGTTTGGCTGTCGCCTATCTGTGACAGTTCCCAAATTCAACCAACTTGTGTTGTCATAGCACAGAGAAATGGATTTGGCTGTCACCAGTCTGTGACAGTTCTCCTTTTGCGGCAAGCCTGTCAAACAGACAGATATAATATTATTGGCGTTCGGTTCATTTAAATGATTCACGCCAAAGCAATATAACAGCATCAATTACAGATTATGGCAAAAACAAACAAAAGCTGGGCACAGAAAAAACAGTTCATAACAACAGCACACAAACGCAAATGGACTAAGCCAGGAACATGCAGAGTGAAATTTTGATCAGGCAAAGCAATAACAAAACACACCATTATACACAAGCAGCATTTCATGCAAAAAAGGGAATTGAAACAAGACTACAGCACATGACAAAACGCACAATTAGGTTAAACAAAAGCATGCACAGAGTAAGTATGGTCCTGCAACAGAAAATAACCAGAAACATTGTACAAAATATTTGAAAAAAATCAAAACCTTTGGCAACTGACAATATAGTTTCCAAGTGCTTGGAATACTTTTCGCACGTTTGGCCTGTTTGTAATCTATAAAACATAACTTCGGCTCAACCTGATGGGAATGTTAACAACCGAGAGGAAATTCTGGGGTTGAATAGACAAAGGAGCTTCCTTTCCCAGAGGTTTCCCACTGACTCTGCCAAAGACCAATCAAATGTGATTGAAAGTTACTAATAATGTCTGATGGTGTAACACTAATATTTCGGGTAACACTGGTGCAAGCAAAGAGCTTGTTTTGCTAAGAAATCTTAAAATTCATTTCCAGCTATGCCTGCATGTCCTGGGATCCAACCAAGACTGATATTAACTCCTTTAAAGTGTAGAACTGTACACATATCTAAAACCTCTAATACTCCAATAGAAGTTTCTTATGGCTTGTAAAGCACTTAAAGAATCCATAGAAATTACAACATTATTCGGATTAAAGTCCTGCGCAAAATACAGAGATGTTACAAATGGCCATAAGTTCAGCAGCAAATACTGAAGTGAAATCGGATAACCGAAAGTTTTTATCATGCTTAGGTTGTGGGATACAAAATGCTACCCCACTTTGCCACTCTCTGGACACTTAAATGCATCCGTGGAAAAATATTCAGACAGTGTCTGAAATTTTCGCAGAAATAACTCATTGCAAAGGAATTTATGATATCTACAAGATCAGGTTTCTTAATTACACTTTAATGACCCACTGAGATGTTGGGGGCGGGGGGAGGGCGTTAGACCAAGTGCCAAGGTGTAAAGTTAGGGACATTTTTTAAAGGCAACTTTTGTTACAGCCCGAACGTTTAATTATATCCAGTGGTCTGAGATTAAATGGCATATACTTCTTATGAATATTTAAGATGCTATCATATTCACAAGTGTTAAAAACAGATGATGCTGAGTTATTAAGTTACGTTATAACTTCAACACAAGAAAATATTTGAGAGTGCGCATGTATCTCCTAATATCCAATGGCCACTCATTACATATCACTTGTAAAACATTAAGAGGGGTGGCCATAAGCGTCCCTGTACAAATCCTGAGAGCAGCACATTTAACAGCATCCAATTTACATTTAAGAGCAAAGTAAGCAGAGTCAAAGGCTTCACAAGAATAGTCTAGACGCGATCTTATCAGCGTTCTATACAAGATTAAAGGGCAGAATTTATCTGTGCTCCTTTTGTGCCCTTTTTTAAATCCCTCGGGGCATGAGCTTTAGTCCTCTTAAACACAAGGATATCCTTATACAATCTTGTGTGCTGTGCTCTATTTTTAGCTTTCTTCCTTTCCTTGATAGCTTGCCAACATCCCTCTGTCCACCATCGAACAGGTACTTTTCCCGGAATGTTCCTATAAGTTTGGGGAACAGCCTCATTAGCTGCTGCATTTAAACCAGTAAAAATGTTGTCTGAGAACTTATTCACATCACTGTCTCACAAGTCCTGATTAAAGTACAATTCACAAGATTTGCCATACTTGGCCCAGTCTGCTTTACTTAACCCCCACCTTGGCAATGAGCCAATGTCGTCTGAGTCAGGATGAAAGCCAAAAGATACTGATACAGGATAATGATCACTTCAGCATGGAGACCGATAGTCAATAGACCATGTGCATAAAGAGCCTAGGCTTTTGGATGACAATGTGAGGTGTATTGCTGAAAGTTTCCCTGAATATGCATCTTAACGAGTCCCAGACCGATTATTTAATACAACCAGTTCATAATCTTGGATAACCCCCTACAAAATTCTACCATTTCCGTTAATACCTGTACTGTCCCACTCAGTGTGGTGTGCATTGTAATCATCACAGATAATGACAAGATTCGGAGCACAGTGATCCAGTAAGGTCTTAATATCATTGTAGTCTAGCTACTTACATGGGTTATATAAGCTTACAACATTCACCGACCTGTTAGTGTTCCTTGCTATCTGGCTACTTACATGGGTTATATAAGCTTACAACATTCACCGACCTGTTACTGTTCCTTGCTATCTGGAAACACTGACACTCACTACCGTAAAGGAGAGGCCATACTTGATAAACATAGCAAGTCCACCTCCGCTCCCACACAACCTGTCTTCTTTAATGATAGCATATCCAGGAAAACTAAAATCATACTCAGGCTTCAAAAATGTTTCCTGTTAACAAACTATGTCTGGTTTTGGATCAGGATTAGAAAGGAAAAATTTAAATTCCTGACCAGGGACATACAAGGACTGGATGTTTTGTTGCAACATTCGTCAATAGCAGGTTGAAAAACTCATGGTCTCACTTTCCTGGATCCTCGCACCTTTTGAGTGCCTCAGCGATGTACACTTTTTCCGTAACTCTAATAAACTGGGCTTTGTTCGCTGCTTTGAGTTTTGGCCAACCTCAATGTGCTGAGCTGGGGAGATTTCCAGAGTTTACACACTTAGGGGCATTTTTGTTAGGACAATCTTTGTACTCGTGCCTTTTGCTGCATCGAGGGTACCTTAGATTACCATTCGAAAGCTACATGATTAAAAAGTTGGCAGAAAAAAGAAACAAACTTATATGGCCATAAAACGGGGAAAAGATTTGGCTGTCTATGACCGTTCCCCCTGATTTGTCCACATTGTATTATCATAAAATAGGGTAAAAGGCTAGACTGTCACCAATCTGAGACACCTCATTCTCTAAACTTGTGTGGTCATAAAACGGGGAAAATGGCTTGGCTGTTATTAATCTGAGAATTTTTTTTTTGGAGGGGGGAGGGGGGTGTTTTTCCGATTGCGAGAAATGAGCACTCTCAACTCTGTACGTCTTTATATTCTGACTACAGTCTGGAACGTCTACTTTTTATCAAGCAATGGATAGCTGTTTGTCAAGGTTTGTGCATGAGCGTATTTCCAGGGCGTAAGTGATCAATTAGACAAAAGGCATACCAGTAAGGACATTGGAGACTGTTGTGAACACCTCTACACAGTGAGAATAAATGAATGAATGAATGATAATCGCCGATAGTCACAGTGAGAGTTACAAAAGGATAATATTTGCAATCTTAATAGAAACACGGTTCATGATGTACAATAAAGTTAGCATTCGTAAGCAATGCGTGGCTATATTTGGTTATTTTATACCCAAACGTGCACAAATTTGACCATGGTCAAAATCGTCGAGCCATCATGAATTGTAAAGGGAAAACCTTAGAAAGGCGGTGTAACAAATAGAGAACATTGCGTAGGATGTCGACTAACAGGAAGGATACAGTGACTTTTATTCAGAATCATTGTCTGTATACACGTAGCCGGGATTTGAATGAAGAGATGACAGAGCAGTCCAAACACGCTGGCTTGCATTTTGTACTTTATTGCAGACGTCCCCAAAGCAGGGTTTACGTAAAATCACTATTAGAATGGGTTGTAAATGGCGATGGTATGATCATGTCAGATACCGGTTTCCGTAGGAAGACGCAATTTAAAGGTGTTCCGAATGGTGTCATTTGCCACACCCAAGTTTCTACTTTGTCGAAATCTGTAAATTTGGAGACTAGAGTCTGTAGATATTATTTGTTTTTGTAAACAATAGCTAACTTATTAATGCTGTGCCCTGTATATATGTTACGTTGTTAAGCTGAAATGGTTGTAAAACCATAATACTTAAAGACATGTGGTTTACTGTGCAAGCCCCTATGTTGTTTGACTGGCAACCGGTTCTAGTCATTTGAGGAACCTGAATATTTCCCTGTTAATACTTCACATATGAGGGTGCTGACGCGCACCTTCCGATGTTCCATAGCTGTGTGTGATGGTAGCTTCATTCTGGATCTAAGTTTGGCAATTTTGCCGTTACTGTGGGTGGGTAAGTAGTTTTGTATGAACAGCTGTATAGTTACATGTAGCTAGCTTTGCCTCTTGTCTTCCAGGCAACTTCCTCAGCGGCCTGACTCTTGTAGGCCTGTTTCTATAATTCGTTCTTATCTGCCTTGGTTTAGCTGCTAGAATCAGTTTGGTCTGTTCCAGCTCTATCTGGAGTTTATCAAACGTTACATTTAAAACAACTGCCCGCAAAATAATGGACCAATGCTTGGCAGCATGTTTTTCTTTTTTGAAAAACATATCAATCTTTTTTTCAATCAATTTATAAGATCCTAGTAAAATGTAATTTCCTCTATCAGAGAAATTTGTTACGAAATTAAATTGTAAATTCAGTTTATTTAAAGGCAACATTATGATCAGTACATTGGAGTAACACAGTCAGACAGGAGAAAAGTAGACGGTGTACACATTCACATAACGGCACATAATCGGAAACATTTAATTTAATTTGGATCGAAAAAAAAAGTTCGTAAGGTGGAAAAGTTAAAATTTTTTATGGAAGATAACTTAATTTACAGGTGCAACTCTACCTTGATAAATCGCTCTTGATAAGTTTTGTGTTTTTTTTTGTTTTTTACAATCGGCAACGAAAGGCATCTCTCCCCCTTATCACCACCACCAAATTGCCATGACGCTAATTCGTTATTTTATACAAATGATTTCAAACAAGAATAAAAACACCAACCCCAGTTCTGATGCCTTAAATTTCTGTCACATATTTATTTTGCTATTTCATTATGCACCTAATCCAATTGATACCTTACTTCAAAGCCATTTAAAGAGGACTTTAGACAACTACCTGAATCACTAGGAGCATTATTATGAAGGCTTCAATTGTTAATGCCTGGCGCAATAAGTAAGAACATGTTTAAATTTGTGCAGCCAAATTACTCAATGATATTTCTGATGCTAAAAAACAAAAAAAAATGAAAAGCACAGCTTTTCTCTTTATTTATGAACACAATACATGACACAAAAGAAAGAAAAAAAGAAGTTCGTCATCACATTTTTACACTTCTGCGGGGCAACAAAAACAAAGGTGAACACTCCTTTTGAAGTATTGTTAGCTATCCTGATTGGTTTCGTGCGTTCGTCTTGTATTTTCCTGTTTTCGCGAAAATGCTGTCTCGCTTCACAACAAATACATGCCAGCTGTTGGTAAGACAACTGAATGCAAACAACCAGCATCCTACCACATGTGCACAGTTATGGAGGATTCGTGTATCCACTGTTTGAAAATAATTCAGTGAGAAAAAAAATGTGTTTTAACTCGTACAGCAATCTAAAACCAGTACCCCAAGAATCACAATTTTTAGCAAGAATAATATTCAGGATAGTTTGCCAACTTCCAGCTCTGACATCACACAACAAAATGCCAGAAATCACTTGTCATAAACATAGTCTGTGAAGCAGACGTCACTAATTGCTATATATGTACCAGGTGAGAAACAGGAAATTGCTAAGTTATCTCCCCTTACCCATTTCCTGGTCACAGATTACAATCAACTTTCCGTTTACTTCCACTTTGATGTTTGGTCTCATGGCACTGTACCTAAATCCGCAAAACCCGAACACTGTGGCAATATTTGTGCCCGAATGTTACCTACTTGAGTGGAGACTCTGGAGCTGTCTACAAGTTGTGGTCACACAGAGACGTGCGAGATACTCTTGGCTGTATTATCTTTGGCTGCAGGACATGCTGGTCAACTATGAGACCACTGATGGAGACGGAAGTCAGCTGCCGGTGTGGAAAAAGCTGTGAAGGCCACTGACCTTCTGCTTCAATTGATCAGGCTAGCAGACCCCGTCCACCTCGGTAGGTCACAGTTTAGAACGATTAGGTATCATGGTACCCATCAGGAAGGGTGTGCTTCATGTTAAAACTAAAAAAAAAAAAATCATAAAGCAAAACAAATCTCCATTTAAACAGAGAATGTAATATTTCATGAGCTAACGAGATATTCCACAAGAACAAAATGAACAAAATCACTAGCATTGATCCACTGTACTTTTGAGAAAAAAAAAGCTCCATATTACAACAGATATTGTGAAAAAGCACAGAAACGTTTATTTATTTGTATGATTGAAGAAAAATGTAGCAAAGCATTTCCCAACAAGGTGAAACAGTAATGCACATGACATGTAGTAAAGCACTTCTCCACAAGGTGAAACAGTAATGCACATTACATGTAGCAAAGTATTTCCCCACAGGGTGAAACAGTAATGCACATGACATGTAGCAAAGTATTTCCACACAAGGTGAAACAGTAATGCACATGACATGTAGCAAAGCATTTCCCCACAAAGGGAAATAGTAATGCGCATGACATGTAGGAAAGCATTTCCACACAAAGGCAAACAGTAATCTGCTTGACATGTATCAGAAAATTTCCACACAAAGGGAAAGAGTAATGCGCACGACATGTAGCAAAGCATTTCCACTCAAGGTGAAACAGTAATGTACTTGACATGTAGCAAAGCATTTCTACACAAGGGGAAGCAGTAATGCTCATGATCACTCATGTAAAGCAACACAAAATTTTTCTCTCTTTATTTTTGTAAGGCAAAAAGCCTATAAATTTCCTTCGCGCACTGATGTTGACCAATACTAATCCCTTCTCAACTATCGCTATGGGCTTAGTGAAAACCATGACTAAACAAATGAAAACAGGACACACACATCCTATGACGTGATTAGCTGCCAGGCCACAATCAGTTTTCCACTTACTAAAATGTTTTAACTCTCAGAACTATCAAAATCAGCGAGCCCTGAATGCTACTGGGCTGAAAACCCTGAGCATGATACTCCTTGTCCCACGGAATTTTATCTGAGAATGTGCTCTCAAATCATTGGACAGAAGAATGTAAGAAAAATTTCAATTTTGAAAGCTGTTTGAACTGAGTAGGAAGCATGACAGTCTTGCCATTTAAGTTGAAATTTGAACTTAAAAATGCATTTAATTTTCAGATGAAATTCTGACTTTCTTGCCAAAAAGTGCATAAAATCTGTGATTCAGGGAAGGTGTGTTTGTGTGTCCCGATTTGTCTGGTCTTAGTGTATCAGGAATTCTGTAATAATCCATAACTGCTCTTCCAATGCCTGTCATCTGTTGAGAGCTCTCACAAATCACAGGCAATTAAATCAAGTCTAAATTTTATTTATTTATTTGATTGGTGTTTTATGCTGTACTCAAGAATATTTCACTTATGCAAGGGAGGTCAGCATTATGGTGAAATATAAAATAGTGGATACTGAAAACAGAGAGACTTGATTCTGCCCGTGCAGAGACATGCTGAGGAATGATTAAACAGGAAGTATTTATATGTTAAACAAACACTTGTTAGCAAGGAAAAAAAACTCCTGTCACCTGCGACATAAATGAAGGGCATCTACACATTAAACTCTTAACCTACACATCAATATATGATTCTCTTTCCATTTAAATTTGGGCCTCCTTGCTCGCTGTGATTTAAAGTCCAGCTTATGCTGGCTTCCTCCCCTGCCGTATGTGAGGTTTGCCAGGAATCCTGGCTTTCCCCGGCTGTCTCCGACCATAATGCTGCCTGCAGTCGTAAAAGTTCATTATTTTTTTAGCAATGTGTTACACACCAATCAAATGAACAAATAAATAATACTGAAATGAATTTTTATTCCATAACATACCTCTAATGCGGAGTATTTCCACCATGTCGGTTTGTGTTTGATGTTTGTTTGTTTGTTTGTTTGTGAGGATGTAAGTAGAGTTGCCAGTGGGTCCATAAAGTTGCCAGCGGGTCC
This sequence comes from Liolophura sinensis, assembly GCF_032854445.1. Lineage (NCBI taxonomy): Eukaryota > Metazoa > Mollusca > Polyplacophora > Chitonida > Chitonidae > Liolophura > Liolophura sinensis. Next base: position 7,263,176 of record NC_088297.1, on the reverse strand, counting down.
GTGAAGTTGACAGCGGGTCCGCCGTAAAGTTGGGATCCCTCTGAACAACAGTACACCCATTCTCGTCCAATAAAATAAAAAGTGGACATAAACTGGATCTTAATAAAGAAAAAGTTCGAAGCAGAATTTTCTTTATGTAGCTATCATAATTTAGGATTTCATGTGGATTAAAAACACAAAAAGTAAATGTCCTGTACTTAATTATTTAAAAATACCAGTACTTAACAGGTATTTGTGCTTGGTAAAAACTAACAAGACGTAGCCTGTAAGCCCACTGTAAATCTGGGACTAATACATTAGGCCCACTGTAAATCTGGGACTAACATATTAGGCCCATGTGGCTTATCTGCACGCTTCTTAAGTGATCGCTGGGGCCGCACAGTATCTGAAAGTATATAAACATACTTTGAAAAGACTTCACTGAAACAGTTTTGTATAATATCTTTATAGTACTGAATACCAGAAAGCCATCATGCCTACATAGGGACACAGACTGCGTTCATGGTAAAAATTTTTCTCACACGTACCACTTTTTGGAAAGTGAACATGGTCCCGCAGAATGTCAACGAGATCTGTGTATCCGCCGTGGATTGCCCAGCAAAAATTATCAGGCTGTTGCGAAATCTGAGCTCACAGTGACACATTACGTATTTTGGAACAACTGTCAGTACAGGTCACAGACCCCCATTAGTTTTCCATAAGCGACAATGTTAACGTTTAGCGCCGTAGCTCAGTCACAAACATTCCGTAGTCAGTAAGCTTTCGTGCATACCTGGCCCAGCCTGTGAGAAAGAAGCCATAAAAATCTTGACATAGGCTGACCGTGAAAATCTGGACCTTTCTATGCCGGCAGCTGGGAGAGGTGCTTAGCAAGGCCAAGGGGACGTCACTCGCAGCCTCATCCCCACCTGTCTCCTTGTGTCCTCTCGACCAGAATTTCAACCTTTCATCATTAAAACTCATACCTGCCCAAAGCTTAGACAATTTCCATCAGTTTGCTACCAAGCATGCACCTGTACACAAAAACGGGCAGGCTGGCAGCGATAAAAAGACTGTACACCCTAAAATACACAGAATAACGTTCGTCCCTTTCGAAAAACGGAAGTTGTAGCCTAATGGGCGTCTGTGTCCTATCACTCCAGCCAACTTTTGTCAAAACCAATAATTCTTGCACCACATGATTCCTACCATCTCTCAACCTAACACACAACCTTAGGGCTTGATACATGCAAAAACTTTTGAGTAGGAGGAATGTAAGTTGGGGTACCTCTATCTTGGAAATATGTCTGTTTGTCTGCCTCTCATAACTCTCAAGCACAGAGTTAAAAGATTTGTAGTGTGCATACCATTGAAAATATCAAATGGCATAGTAGCGTACCACTGACGGGGGTTCTAGGTCAGCCAAGGGAGTGGAGGACTGCATCCGATTGGCGAAGCCTTTGAGGAAGCTGAACGGCTTGCAGACCCCACTCACCTAGGTAGATCCCAGTTCAATATATGCATAAACCAGGCAAAAGTCATGAAAGCCATATTTGAGAGACAAGCTCGAAACATTCATTTTGGCGTAGATCAGTAATTTTCACATGATGAATGGGTAAGTCGAAATCTTCAACATCCACACCTGCACTGGCACCTCTTGTCGCGTAATGTTGTTCATCTAAGAAGATCTGTTGTCCATCCTGAGGCCAACCTTTCGTCTTAGTTCTTCTTTTGGCTTCCAGCTCTTGAGCTATAGACCCTCCCTGGCATACCCAGGTGCCTGTATCCTAAGCTACCCTTTCTCTGCTTACCTGCATCTTCTCCTATTGTTGTTTTACTTTGACAACTTCATGGTCCATCTCCACTTTTATTTTGGAAGTATGTGACTGTATTGGAACTCCATTGATACATGTAGCATGTCTCAGTCCAGTGCTCTTTCAGCCTCCTTTGGGGCTATTGTCCATTTTTTAATCTTCCATAGGTGAAATACTTTTTTCCAGTGTTGTAATACTGTCGCAACATGCATAATACTATACCTTGTGTGATAGCAATGGCTGACTTACCTCCCCTTCCCCAAGTCAGGCCTTCTCCTAAGTGAGCTGTTCATATCCCCACTGGCTTGTCAATCCAAGGTGTCATCTAGTCTGTAATGATGTGGTCAACAATTCTCCTCGAATGGGCTTTACCAAATGTGACAACTGAACTTTAAATTATTAATGTCAGTTAAAATTTGCCTCGGAAGATATCAGTATGCATAACCACTACCCATAAGAACAAGTGAATGATTTTGTTTCATCCAAATGCATAACCTTTAGGAGCATTTAGAACCAAATCTGAATTTACTTAAAGCTAGAAACATATATCTAGGACTGTTTTTACACTACCTGTGTTAAGAAGTAGGAAATAAATCTGTAAAACAGTCTGGAAGTTCTAAATCATGTAATTGCCCTAGTGTGGCAGTGACGTGTATTTGATCCTACATGTCAATAGGGTAAAGCGTCTTGCCTAGAAACAGAAATGGCTGAGTTACCTCCCCTTCTCTGTATGTCTGGACATTAAGTGAGCTTTCTCATTCATTCTGGCTTGTCAGCACGAAGCCTTGCTTTGTGCTGTCGTGTCTGTACTTATGTGAGGATGTTGATATTCAATTGTCCTGAAATCTGCCGTAGGCAAAGTAACAACTTAAAAGTGAATTCAAAAGGTGTACTGGTCCAATATAAGTGTGTAAGACTAAAAACAGCAGCTAAAGTTTTGTATTATCGTTAAGTTGAGGTTAGTGTGCCCAGTTACACATGGGGTTGGCAACATATAGTGCCCAATTGACATTCTATAGGCATTTGATTGGTCTAGCACCTTGAATCCTGAGATATCCACTAGAGAGTCCACCTGCAGATACCCTAAACACTGTTGATGTAGAATCCCTTGCCTCCATAGCCTATTTCCATTTCTTTTTTTTTCATTCTAATCGTCTTTCTGAAGGCTTGTAGAACACGTCAGGGAACAGTACTTTGGGATTCCCTGATTTCCCAGAAAGACAAAATTGTACACATGTAGTCATTCGTCTGCTTTTGCACACTGTAGAATAATTATATGGATGGTAAGAGATAAACACAGGCATCAGTCAAAGGCACAGATAGAAAGTGTATTTCAGCAATCTGACAGGCACAAGGTAGGCCTAACAAGTAGCAGACGCTACGATACGCCTGGTCCGCTAATGTTGGTTAAGCCACCGAAAAGGCAGTACTGTTCATCCGTCCTATCTATTATTAAATCTATTATCATCATGTGATCATGCTCTAGCCATTACCTGTAAAACCTGCGTGTACTGAAAAAAGATAATTGTAATGGAAAATAAAAAGTGAGCCAAAAAAAAATATACTTTAGCTGTCTCTTGTCAAAAAGAACAAATAGACAAATATAGCCGTTGAAGCAGCGATGCCAGGGTTCAAGCTGGTAGCTGTGGTTAGAAATCCTGCTCTATTTGGAGTCAGCGTCCAAAACTACATCAGGTAGGACTTTTGATGTGCAAAAGTCTTGAAGGGTGTAGAAAGAATGGCCTCAAAAGGGAATGTGTGGTCACATTTCCACCCAATGGTAAGCCGCCACACTATTTAACCTGAGAAGACCATCTGCTGAAAATAACTGGCCTCAGACCCGCATGAACTTTCCATAATTGGCAATGTTGACGTTTAGCGCTGTAGCTCAGCCCCAAACATTCCATGGTCAATAAGCTTTGGTGCAAACAGGGCTCAGGCTGTGAGAAAACAGCCATGAAAATCTTGACAGAACTAGACTGTCAAAATTTGGACATTTCTATGGAGGCAGCTGGGACGGGTGCCTAGCAACACTAAGGGGACGTCACCCGAAGCCTCGTCACTAAGGGTCTCGTGCCTTCTCGCCTGGAATTTCAAACTTTCATCATTAAAACTCATACCTGCCCAAATGTTAGACAATTTCCATAATTCTGATAAATGCACCTGTAAACCAAAAATGGCAGATTGGCAGCGAAAAAACGACTTGACATTCCAAAATACACAGAATAACATTCATCAGGGATGTACATTCATCCCTCCCGAGGAAATGCACTAATGGCGGGGGGGGGGGGGGGGGGTCATGATTCCAATTGTGCCCAGGTACTGTGACTGCATTGTATTATTCATTGAGCACAGAAGCACATGTACAGAACATGTCTCCAGACTCTAACAGTGGAGTCATTGTGAGTGATGAAATAAAGCTCCAGTACGTCACATGTGATAGCGGATTGTGACCATAGAGTAAGTTGACAGACCCCATACCTATACCACAGGCCGAGGCCATTGGTACATGACATAACAGCCCTGTCTGTGTTGTATGTGAGGTACATGTAGGCAGACTTGACGTGTATTGTACGAAATGTGATCTGGTGGAATGGTTCAGTTATTTACCTCAGATGCCTCTAATGCCTCTGTCAATCTATACCATCCCAATTCTTAAATGCCTCTGAAAGAAGACTCAGATACACCAATCACAACTCCACTCTCATAACAGGTTTACAATTTGTACCACTGCTCAAGCACTGGTATATTTACTTATTTATTTTGATTTGGTTTTACACTGCACTCGAGAATATTTCACTTATACGACGGCGGCCAGCATTATGGTGGGAGGAAACTGGGCAGAGCTCTCAGGGAAACCCACGACCATCTGCAGGTTGCTATAAGACCTTTCCACTTACGGCCGGAGAGGAAGCCTGCATGAGCTGGACTCGAACTAACAGCGACCGCATTGGTGATAGACTCCTGGATTATTACGCTGTGCTAGCGCGCTAACGAACTGAGCCACGGAGGCCCCGCGAAATGTTCGACTATGAAATGATGTGAATAGCAGAAAAGTTGATAAAGACATTCTTGTCAAGATGGAATGCATATGCTAAACGTTAAAACAGTCATTACTGAAGTTTTAGAAATGCTCCTTGTGTGTAATATAAATAGTGTGTATAGCCCTGTTACTGCTCCACGTGAGGAGAGAATCGAACATTATGGAATACTCTACACTTTATTATGTTACATGTGTAAGAGTCCATGACCAAATTATTGATGAACATCATCAATGAAAGATACAACCCTTACCAATGAAATCAAGAAATGTGTTACCACGTTAGAGCTGCGTCATATGTGATGGAGGAGAGAAAGAAATTAGAATGACATAATAATAGAACACATCCTATCCTAAAGACATAATAATAGAACATGTCCTATCATAAAGACATTATAACAGAACATGTCCTATCCTAAAGACATTATAACAGAACATGTCCTATCCTAAAGACATTATAACAGAACATGTCCCATCCACTAATTAGATGTGGAAGTTTATATTTAACAGAGTATATCAAATAAAAGACATTTTCTTACATTAGCTTGTGGGAGAAAATAGGACATTGTTGGTAAAATAGATCTTTCAAACCAGTGTACCAGTTGCCTGACGGAAATGGCAGAGTTACCTCCCTTTACCCATGTGTAAGGCCTTCCTCGGAGTGGGCTGTTCACATGTATCAAGGCTGGTCAATCTGTGGTGTAACATTTTGTTTTCTTGTTTTTCATAATGAGATGAACTTGGTTTATGTTGAGACGTTCAATTCTTGTTGACCATGAAATGTGAAAAGCAATATATGAAAGATTAAACCAGAAAATATCACCATTTGAACTGTAAATATTCTAACCACAAAACTCTGTAATTTTGTGTAACTAAGGCATAATTTTTAAATTAAGGAAGAAAATATATATGTGTTTTGAAAGCTTAATCTACCGTGAATTGAAAAGTATGTGTAAGTATAGTTTTGCTCTCCCTGTCTGTTGTGAAGCAATAAATAAAGAGAAGCTTTTTAATTATCTCTGAAAAGACGAGAAACAAGGGGAATAACTCTTTGAGCCATATGCACAATATATGCAGTTGATGTTAACAGATGAAAACTCTGCTGACAGTTCAATACAGTCCATGTTGATATAATGAAGTCATGAAAGAAATGACTGAAAACTGTAAATGAATGTGTAAATAAAGGGATGACAGAAAACGTCACGCTGGTAAGAAACAGGTTTGTGTATAGCAGTGGATGGCCATTTTCAACTTTCACTTATCAATATCCTCCAGGATAGTGAAGAGCTGAAGAAGTATAAAGCAAACAGAAAATAGTTCATGCTGACATGAAACAGAGAGTAGAATCCTTAAGAAAAGACATGTAATTTTAACACAGATGTAAATGTTCTGAAAAGTGTAAAGACAAGAACTGTACAAATGTTAGGCATGGATGGAGCGAATGACAGCTATTTTGTCCTGCCATATTGCACTTAAGGCATGGATTGAGCTGGTTTTCAAAAATCTTTTTAAAGGAGTTTGTGGAAATCACAAAATACTGAAAGCTGCAAGCAATGACAATGTACGAAATCCTGAGATGTGCAAAAGTCATGTCAGTATGCGATGGTCTTCCAAATGATTTTGAAGTTACACAAAGATAGCCTGACCTTTGCAGAAAAGTTTGTGAAATCTGAGCAACATGGCCTAGAATGAAGGCAGAAGTGATAATAAAAGAACAAATCGATGATGCCAAACTTGTGTCTGAAAGTGCTTTTCAAAAATTAGTAGAAATGTGACATGACTAATTGAGGATAAGAGTGTAAAAATTCACCTGAGAATAGTTTTGAAGAACTGCAAAGTACAGGATACCTGATCAGAAAAGAATAAGACTGACAATAAATGAAATAATAATGTATGCAAGTCTTCTGTATGGATGCGTTTGTTAATTATCCTGAATCTGAGCTTAAACAGATCAAGGAGTGAGTGCTTGGGGTTTAGCGTCGTACACAACAATGTTTCAGTCATACGACGATGGAAACAGATCAAGGATAACTCCTGTGTACATAAAGTTAATTGGGATTGAAGGCTTGTAATGTAAACTGTGACTGTAACAATTTTCATGTGGGTATTTTGTAAATTCTAAGCAAATTTGACACGCATGAAAATGAAGAAGGTTGCATATTATATGTGTAAATGTTTTACTGACTGATTGAGTGGTTAGGATTTAACGTTGTACTTAACAATTTTGCATTGATACAACAACAGAGGATTCCTTAGAGTGCATGTACGTGTAATGTGCCTCCTTGTTGCAGGATGGATTTCCACTGCTCTTTTATCTAGTGCTGCTTGACAGAGACGACTTCCTGAAGGTAAGCGAGGCGTCCGGCCCAAAGCATAATACTGATACAGGCTAACAAGTCGTTGCACTATCCCCTTAATACTGGACTCAATGCGTGTGTGACCCAACCCAGGATGGAGCTTGGATCTACCGCTCGAAACAGACGCTCTACCAAGTGAGCCATCGGGGCAGGTATTCGTTCAAACGTTCAAAAGTATTTGACCAGATGAAAACCAGATGAAGACCAAACCTCTTGTTTTCACAGATGGCACTAAGCTGTGTATGCTTCATGAACATGGATGTGAGCATTATGATGACAGCTGAGAGGAAGATGAAGTTAAATGGCTATGATAAGTAGGGCTTCATTTTCCTGTTGGTCTGTGACACCAAGTCTGCTCAATGTTTAGCTGGTCCAGTATATTTGTTCAGGTACTGTTGAGCCAGTTTTGTGAAAAATTTAACCACTGTCACTGTAAAAACAGTTTCAGATTTATGTGCCTCTGTATAATATCCATTATTTAGGTCTTTGAAAACCAATAATAGACTTCCTGTGAGAGACTGCATTATTTCATGCTGATGACGTTGTTGAATGTGTATAAGAGAGTGACAGCTTAGACTCTTTGCAAGAAGACATGTTTTTTAATAATGTCAAAAGATGGTTCGAAAGCGAAGCTATTACTGTGTGTCATGAACAGCTTATTAGGAGTATGAGATATTTTCTAGGTGCCAAAAGTGGAAATAATATATGCTTTCAATTAAGAAGTGGATTGATGTCCTACACATGAAAGGAAGAGTATGTAAGATTGCTTTCTTGTATATTCATGCACGGATAAAAATTTGACACAGAAGAAATCAGTTAAAATGAAGGTTGGGAATCACTCCCAGTCACTGATACGAAAAGACAAATTTTCTACACTAATGTAGCATAAAGTGTCCATAAAAATAGGTAATTGGTAATAATTTTCTGCTAATGGAGTGCAAAGACCGACAGTTAATCAAGTTTTAATGAATAACAGTGCTTTGCATGCCACAGAAATGGCTGAGTTACCTCCCCTTATCCATATGTTATGTCGTACTCACAGTGGGTTGTTTTTGTCCACCCTGGTCTGCCAATCTGTGGTGTAACTATTCGTTTTGGTCTCTGGCAATAATGCAATTCACTTGGTTTGTCCCCAGATATCCAATACTCCAGGACTGTGGTAAAGGTAAGGTTGTTTCTGAAGAATTAACAGCACGAAAAACCAAACATCATGAAAAAAATGATGATAATAGCCTGACATTAATAATTATAATATTGAGAGGCAAAATGTGTTATTATACAAACAAAATAAGTATAGTGGAGACGGTGAATATATTCATTATTAAAAAACCTGTAGTACTGGAAGTTAGCATGTTTTGTATGATGTAAATTAAAGAAGGAAGCAAATTCCATGAATACTTTAGGCAAATGAAGAAAACAGGGGGTATAACTCTTTGAGACATGGCGATTCCATTTTCCACATTTTTGCAGACAGATTTTTGTCCAGAAAGCAGGGTTACGTAAAATCCCTATTTAAATAGGTTGTAAATGGCGTTTGGTATAATTATGTCAGATACCGGCTTCCGTGGCAAGAAGCAATTTAAAGGTGTTTCAAATGGTGTCCATTGTCACACCCAAGTTTTCACTTTCTCAAAATCTGTTACTCTGATTTGGTTAGGCTCTGTTGTCATGAAACAGTCACAAAGGTTTGACTGTCACCAAGCTGTGACAGTTCCTCTGAGTAGGGAATCCTTTATTGCCATCAAACGGGAAAAAGTGTTTGGCTGTGACCAATCTGTGACAATTCCCCGGATTCGACAGTTCCTCTGACATAGCAAGCGTGTATTGTCATAAAATCAAATAAAAGGTTTCGGTGTCATCAATCTAAGACACCTGTTCTCATTTAATAAACTTGGAAGATCATAAAACAGGGCAAAACTTTTGTCTGTCACCAATCTGTGGCATTTACTCTGACTTGGCTGTCACAAATCCGTGACAGTTCCCCTGATTTAGCTCACTTGTGTTCTTTGTCATAAAACGGGGGAAATAGTTTGGTAACAGTTCCCCTGATTAGGCGAATTGGTATTGTCAAAAAAGGGGGGGAAAAGGTTTGGCTGTCACCAATCTTTGACATTTCCCGTGATTTTTGCTCACTTGTGTTGTCATAAAACGGGGGAAATGGTTTGTATGTCACCAATCTGTAACAGTTCCCCTGAATTGGCTCACTTGTGTTGCTCTAAGACGGGGAAAAGAGTTTGGGTGTCACCAATCTGTGACGTTCCCGTGATTCGGTCTAAATGGTATCGTCATACAACTGGGAGAAGGGATTGGCGGTCACCAATCTGTGACAGTTTCTCTGATCTGGGAATCGTCTATTGTCATAAAACCGAGAAAAGGGTTTGTCTGTGGGAAATCTGCGAGAGCTTCCCTGATTCGGTTCACTTGTATCCTCATGAAAAGGAGGAAAATGTTCCGGTGTCACCAATTTCTGCCAGTTCCTCTGATTTGGGCAACTTGTAATCCCATAAAACGGAGAGAACGGTTTGGCTGTCACCAATGTGTTACAGTTCCCCTGATTTGGCTAACTTCTGTTGTCATAAAACGGGGAAAGGTGTTTGGGTGTCACCAATCTGTGACAGTTCCCCGGATTCGTCCAAATTGTATTTTTATAATGTAGGAAAAGGGTTTGGCTCTCACCCATCTCTGACAATTCCCCTCATTTGACTAACTATTGTCATAAAACGGAGAAATGAATATAGCCGTCATCAATCTTTGACAGTTCTTCGGATTCCGCAAAATTGTATAGTTCTAAAACGGGGAAATAGTTTGACTGTCACCAATTTCCGTCAATTCGCCTCATCTAGACAACGTCTCTCGTCCTAAAACTGGGAAAAGAATTTAGCTCTTATCAATCTTTGACAGTACCCCGGATTCGGCAAAATTGTATGGTCCTAAAAAGGGGGAAATGGTTAGGCTGTCACCTATCTTTGACAGTTCGCCAGATTCACCAAGGGTGTATTGTCATAAAACAAGGAAAAGGGTTTGGGTGTCACCAATCTGTAGCAGTTCCACCGATTTGGGTAGCGTGTATTGTCATGAAACGGTCAAAAAGGTTTGATTGTCACCAATCTGTGACAGTTTCTCTGATTTGGGTAGCTGGTTTTGTCACGAAACGGGAAAGGATTTGGGTGTCACCAGTCTGTGAGAGTTCCTCTGACTTAGCAAGCGTGTTTTAGTATAAAACCGGAGAAAAGTTTTCGGTGTCATCAACCTGAGACACTTCTTCCTATTCACCAAACTTGGAGGATCATAAAACAGGCAAAAGCTTTGTCTGACACAGATCTGTGAAAGTTCCGCTAATTTGGCTGTCACAAATCTGTGACAGTTCCCCTCATTCGGCTCACTAGTGTTGTCATTAAACGGGGGAAATGCTTTGGGTGTCACCAAGCTGTGACAGTTGCCTTGATTTGGCGAAATGGTATTGTCATAAAACTGGGGAAAAGGTTTGGCTGTCACCAATTTGTAACAGTTCCCCTGATTTTGCTCACTTGTGCTGTGATAAAACGGGGAAAATGGTTTGGGTATCACCGATCTGTAACAGTTCCCCTGCTTTGGATCAGTTGTGTTGTTCTAAAACGGGGAAAAGAGTTTGGGTGTCACCAATCTGTGACACTTCCCATGATTCGGCCTAAATGGTATTGTCATACAGCCGGGGGAAGGCATTAGCGGTCACCAATCTGTGACAGTTTCTCTGCTCTGGGAATTGTCTATTGTTATAAAACCGAGAAAAAGGTTTGTCTGTGAGAAATCTGTGAGAGTTTCCCTGATTCGGTTCACTTGTATCCTCATACAACGGAGGAAAATGTTTAGGTGTCACCAATTTCTGCCAGTTCCTCTGATTTGGGCAACTTGCATTCTCATAAAACGGAGACAAGGGTTTGGCTCTCACCAATCTGTTACAGTTCCCCTGATTTGGCTAACTTTTTAATGAAAACCTGCGCAACCAACATATATTCATCACAATAATCCAAATTGATGGTTACAAACATGAATAAAAACACCAATCCCAGCTATGATGCCTTAAATTTATGTCACATATTTATTTTGCTATTTTATTATGCACCTAATCCAATTGATACCTTACCTCAAAGCCATTTAAAGAGGACTTTGGACAACTACCTGAATCACTAGGAGCATAATTATGAAGGCTTCAATTGTTAATGCCAGGCGCAATAAGTAAGAATACGTTTAAATTTGTGCAGCCAAATTACTCAATGATATTTCTGATGCTAAAAAACAAAAAAGAGAAATGCACAGCTTTTCTCTTTATTTATAAACACAATACATGACACAAAAGAAAGAAAAATGAAGTTCGCCATCACATTTTTACACCTCTGCGGGGGGCAACAAAACAAGGGAGACAACTCCTTTTGAAGTATTGTGAGCTATCCTGATTGGTTTCGTGCGTTCGTCTTGTATTTTCCTGTTTTCGCGAAAATGCTGTACACAGTTATGGGGGATTCCGTGCATCCACTGTTTGAAAATAATTCAGTGAGAAAAAAAATGTGTTTTAACTCGTACAGCAATCTAAAACCAGTTCCCCAAGAATCACAATTTTTAGCAAGAATAATTATTCAGGATAGTCTGCCAACTTCCAGCTCTGACATCACACAACAAAATGCCAGAAATCACTTGTCATAAACATAGTCTGTGAAGCAGACGTCACTAATTGCTATATATGTACCAGGTGAGTAACAGGAAATTGCTAAGTTATCTCCCCTTACCCATTTCCTGGCCACAGATTACAATCAACTTTCCGTTTACTTCCACTTTGATGTTTGGTCTCATGGCACTGTACCTAAATCCGCAAAACCCGAACACTGTGGCAATATTTGTGCCCGAATGTTACCTAATTGAGTGGAGACTCTGGAGCTGTCCACAAGTTGTGGTCACACAGAGACGTGCGAGATACTCTTGGCTGTATTATCTTTGGCTGCAGGACATGCTGGTCAACTATGAGACCACTGATGGAGACGGAAAGTCGGCTGCCGGTGTGGAAAAAGCTGTGAAGCCCACTGACCCTCTGCTTCAATTGATCAGGCTAGCAGACCCCGTCCACCTCGGTAGGTCACAGTTTAGAACGATTAGGTATCATGTTACCCATCAGGAAGGGTGTGCTTCATGTTAAAACTAAAAAAAAAAAAAAAATAAAAAAAACCATAAACCCAAACAAAGTCCCATTTAAACAGAGAATGTAATATTTCATGAGCTAACGAGATATTCCACAAGAACAAAATGAACAAAATCACTATAATTGATCCATTGTACTTTTGAGAAAAAAACCTCCATATTACAACAGATATGGTGAAAAAGCACAGAAACGTTTATGTATTTGTATGATTGAAGAAAAATGTAGCAAAGCATTTCCCAACAAGGTGAAACAGTAATGCACATGACATGTAGTAAAGCACATCTCCACAAGTTGAAACAGTAATGCACATGACATGTAGCAAAGTATTTCCCCACAAGGTGAAACGGTAATGCACTTGACATGATGGAGGAGAGAAAGAAATTAGAATGACATAATAATAGAACACATCCTATCCTAAAGACATAATAACAGAACATGTCCTATCCTAAAGCCATTATAACAGAACATGTCCTATACACTAATTAGATGTGGTATTTTATATTTAACAGAGTATATCAAATGAAAGACATTTGTTTACATTAGCTTCGGGGAGAAAATAGGACATTGTTGGTAAAACAGATCTTTCAAACCAGTGTACCAGTTGCCTGGAGGAAATGGCAGAGTTATCTCCCTTTACCCACGTGTAAGGCCTTCCTCGGAGTGGGCTGTTCACATGTATCATGGCTTGTCAATCTGTGGTGTAACATTTTGTTTTCCTGTCTTTCATAATGAGATGAACTTGGTTTATGTTGAGACGTTTAATTCTTGTTGACCATGAAATGTGAAAAGCAATATATGAAAGATTAAACCAGAAAATATCACCATTTGAACTGTAAATATTCTAACCACAAAACTCTGTAATTTTGTGTCCCTAAGGCATAATTTTTAATTTAAGGAAGAAAATATATATTTGTTTTGAAAACTTAATCTACCGTAAATTGAAAAGTATGTGTAAGTATAGTTTTGCTCTCCCTGTCTGTTATGAAGCAATAAATAAATCTCTGAAAAGACGAGAAACAGGGGGAATAACTCTTTGAGCCATATGCACAATATATGCAGTTGATGTTAACAGATGAAAACTCTGCTGACAGCTCAATACAGTCCATGTTGATATAATGAAGTCATGAAAGAAATGACTGAAAATTGTAAATGAATGTGTAAATAAAGGGATGACAGAAAACGTCACCCTGGTAAGAAACAGGTGTGTGTATAGCAGTGGATGGCCATTTTCAACTTTCACTTATCAATATCCTCCAGGATAGTGAAGAGCTGAAGAAGTAAAAAGCAAACAGAAAATAGTTCATGCTGACACGAAACAGAGAGTAGAATCCTTAAGAAAAGACATGTAATTTTAACACAGATGTAAATGTTCTGAAAAGTGTAAAGACAAGAACTGTACAAATGTTAGGCATGGATGAAACGAATGACAGCTATTTTGTCCTGCCATATTGCACTTAAGGCATGGATTGAGCTGGTTTTCATGAATCTAGTTAAAGGAGTTTGTGGAAATCACAAAATACTGAAATAGTTCTGCTAAAAGCTGCAAGCAATGACAATGTACGAAATCCTGAGATGTGCAAAAGTCATGTCAGTACACGCTAGTCTTCCAAATGATTTTGAAGTTACACAAAGATAACCTGACCTTTGCAGAAAAGTTTGTGAAATCTGAGCAACATGGCCTAGAATGAAGGCAGAAGTCAAAATAAAAGAATGAATCGATGATGCCAAACTTGTGTCTGAAAGTGCTTTTCAAAAATTAGTAGAAATGTGACATGACTAATTGAGGATAAGAGTGTAAAATTTCACCTGAGAATAGTTTTGAAGAACTGCAAAGTACAGGATACCTGATCAGCATAGAATAAGACTGACAATGAATGAAATAATAATGTATGCAAGTCTTCTGTATGGATGCGTTTGTTAATTATCCTGAATCTGAGCTTAAACAGATCAAGGAGTGAGTGCTTGGGGTTTAGCGTCGTACTCAACAATGTTTCAGTCATACGACGATGGAAACAGATCAAGGATAACTCCTGTGTACATGTAGTTAATTGGGATTGAAGGCTTGTAATGTAAACTGTGACTGTAGCAATTTTCATGTGGGTATTTTGTAAATTCTAAGCAAATTTGACACGCATGAAAATGAAGTTTGCATATTATATGTGTAAATGTTTCACTGACTGATTGAGTGGTTAGGATTTAACGTTGTACTTAACAATGTTGCATTGATACAACAACAGAGGATTCCTTAGAGTGCATGTACGTGTAATGTGCCTCCTTGTTGCAGGATGGATTTCCACTGCTCTTTTATCTAGTGCTGCTTGACAGAGACGACTTCCTGAAGGTAAGCGAGGCGTCCGGCCCGAGGCATAATACTGATACAGGCTAACAAGTCGTTGCACTATCCCCTTAATACTGGACTCAATGCGTGTGTGACCCAACCCAGGATGGAGCTTGGATCTACCGCTCGAAAGAGACGCTCTACCAAGTGAGCCATCGGGGCAGGTAATTGTTCAAACATTCAAAAGTATTTGACCAGATGAAAACCAGATGAAGACCAAACCTCTTGTTTTCACAGAGGGCACTAAGCTGTGTATGCATCATGAACATGGATGTGAGCATTATGATGACAGCTGAGAGGAAGATGAAGCCAAATGGCTATGATAAGTAGGGCTTCATTTTCCTGTTGGTCTGTGACACCAAGTCTGCTCAATGTTTAGCTCGTCCAGTATATTTGTTCAGGTACTGTTGAGCCAGTTTTGTGAAAAATTTAACCTTTGTCACTGTAAAAAAAGTTTCAGATTTATGTGCCTCTGTGTAATAGCCATTATTTATGTCTTTGAAAACCAATAATAGACTTCCTGTGAGAGACTGCATTATTTCATGCTGATGACGTTGTTGAATGTGTATAAGACATTAGGTCATGGAGCTGTCCACAAGTTGTGGTCACACAAGGACGCGCCAGATATTCTTGACATTAGGTCATGGAGCTGTCCACAAGTTGTGGTCACACAGTGACGTGCGAGATACTCTTGGCTGTATTATCTTTGGCTGCATTACATGCTGGTCAACTATGAGACCACTGATGGAGACGGGAAGTCGGCTGCCGGTGTGGAAAAAGCTGTGAAGGCCACTGACCCTCTACTTCAATTGATCAGGCTAGCAGACCCCGTCCACCTCGGTAGGTCACAGTTTAGAACGATTAGGTATCATGGTACCCATCAGGAAGGGTGTGCTTCATGTTAAAACTAAAAAAAAAAATAAAAAAAAAATCATAAACCAAAACAAAGCTCCATTTAAACAGAGAATGTAATATTTCATGAGCTAACGAGATATTCCACAAGAACAAAATGAACGAAATCACTAGCATTGATCCACTGTACTTTTGAGAAAAAAAAAGCTCCATATTACAACAGATATGGTGAAAAAGCACAGAAACGTTTATTTATTTGTATGATTGAAGAAAAATGTAGCAAAGCATTTCCCAACAAGGTTAAACAGTAATGCACATGACATGTACTAAAGCACTTCTCCACAAGGTGAAACAGTAATGCACATTACATGTAGCAAAGTATTTCCCCACAGGGTGAAACAGTAATGCACATGACATGTAGCAAAGTATTTCCACACAAGGTGAAACAGTAATGCACATGACATGTAGCAAAGCATTTCCCCACAAAGGGAAATAGTAATGCGCATGACATGTAGGAAAGCATTTCCACACAAAGGCAAACATTAATCTGCTTGACATGTATCAGAAAATTTCCACACAAAGCGAAAGAGTAATGCACACGACATGTAGCAAAGCATTTCCACTCAAGGTGAAACAGTAATGTACTTGACATGTAGCAAAGCATTTCTACACAAGGGGAAGCAGTAATGCTCATGATCACTCATGTAAAGCAACACAAAATTTTTCTCTCTTTATTTTTCTAAGGCAAACAGCCTATAAATTTCCTCCGCGCACTGATGTTGACCAATACTAATCCCTTCTCGACTATCGCTATGGGCTTAGTGAAAACCATGACTAAACAAATGAAAACAGGACACACACATCCTATGACGTGCTTAGCTGCCAGGCCACAATCAGTTTTCCACTTACTAAAATGTTTTAACTCTCAGAACTATCAAAATCAGCGAGCCCTGAATGCTACTGGGCTGAAAACCCTGAGCATGATACTCCTTGTCCCACGGAATTTTATCTGATAATGTGCTCTCAAATCATTGGACAGAAGAATGTAAGAAAAATTTCAATTTTGAAAGCTGTTTGAACTGAGTAGGAAGCATGACAGTCTTGCCATGTAAGTTGAAATTTGAACTTAAAAATGCATTTAATTGTCAGATGTAATTCTGACTTTCTTGCCAAAAAGTGCATAAAATCTGTGATTCAGGGAAGGTGTGATTGTGTGTCCCCATTTGTCTGGTCTTAGTGTATCAGGAATTCTGTAATAATCCACAACTGCTCTTCCAATGCCAGTCATCTATTGAGAGCTCTCACAAATCACAGGCAATTAAATCAAGTCTAAATTTTATTTATTTATTTGATTGGTGTTTTATGCCGTACTCAAGAATATTTCACTGATGCAAGGGTGGCCAGCATTATGGTGGGAGGAAACAGGGCACTGGTGAGAGGCTCCTTGGCCATTACACTGCGCTAGAGAGGTAATCAACTGAGCCTTGGAGGCCTCAAATCAAGTCCAAAAGAATGGTGCCACAATGTATACAATCAGATATAGTTTTTGCTACCTTTAATACAATATTTAAACGGCTCAAAGAAAATGTGCACTAGCGTAGAATCACTGCACTGTCTGTCCACAACTGAGCAAAGATTTCCCTTAGATCTACTGGCAAATCAGACGCTACATACCGGTTATATACTCCGGTATCCACGTTTGATATTTTCCACTCATAATTGCCTTGGCTCTGTCGGGTCCTACCCATGTCTTATGGACCTCTTCTGCAGTGTTCAAATCTAAATTTTACATGAAGATAAAATAGTGGATACTGAAGAGAGAGACTTGATTCTGCCCGTGCAGAGACATGCTGAGGAATGATTAAACAGGAAGTATTTATATGTTAAACAAGCACTTGTTAGCAAGGAAAAAAACTCCTGTCACCTGCGACATAAATGAAGGGCATCTACACATTAAACTCTTAACCTACACATCAATATATGATTCTCTTTCCATTTAAATTTGGGCCTCCTTGCTCGCTGTGATTTAAAGTCCAGCTTATGCTGGCTTCCTCCCCTGCTGTATGTGAGAAGGTTTGCCAGGAATCCTGGCTTTCCCCCGGCTGTCTCCGACCATAATGCTGCCTGCAGTCGTAGAAGTCATTTTTTTTAGCAATGTGTTACACACCAATCAAATGAACAAATAAATAATACTGAAATGAATTTTTATTTCATAACATACCTCTGATGTGGAGTATTTCCACCATGTCGGTTTGTGTTTGATGAATCATGTTTGTTTGTTTGTTTGTGAGGATGTAAGTAGAGTTGCCAGTGGGTCCGTAAAGTTGCCAGCGGGTCCGTGAAGTTGACAGCGGGTCCGTAAAGTTGGGATCCCTCTGAACAACACTACACCCATTCTCGTCCAATAAAATAAAAAGTGGACATAAACTGGATCTTAATGATGAAAAAGTTCGAAGCAGAATTTTCTTTATGTAGCTATCATAATTTAGGATTTAATGTGGATTAAAAACACAAAAAGTAAATGTCCTGTACTTAATTATTTAAAAATACCAGTACTTAACAGGTATTTGTGCTTGCTAAAAGCTAACAAGACGTAGCCTGTAAGCCCACTGTAAATCTGGGACTAATATATTAGGCCCACTATAAATCTGGGACTAATATATTAGGCCCATGTGGCTTATCGGCACGCTTCTTAAGTGATCGCTGGGGCCGCACAGTATCTGAAAGTATATAAACATATTTTAAAAAGACTTCACTGAAACAGTTTTGTATAATATCTTTATAGTACTGAATACCAGAAAGCCATCATGCTTACATAGGGTCATGGAGCTGTCCACAAGTTGTGGTCACACAGTGACGTGCGAGATACTCTTGGCTGTATTATCTTTGGCTGCATTACATGCTGGTCAACTATGAGACCACTGATGGAGACGGGAAGTCGGCTGCCGGTGTGGAAAAAGCTGTGAAGGCCACTGACCCTCTACTTCAATTGATCAGGCTAGCAGACCCCGTCCACCTCGGTAGGTCACAGTTTAGAACGATTAGGTATCATGGTACCCATCAGGAAGGGTGTGCTTCATGTTAAAACTAAAAAAAAAAATAAAAAAAAAATCATAAACCAAAACAAAGCTCCATTTAAACAGAGAATGTAATATTTCATGAGCTAACGAGATATTCCACAAGAACAAAATGAACGAAATCACTAGCATTGATCCACTGTACTTTTGAGAAAAAAAAGCTCCATATTACAACAGATATGGTGAAAAAGCACAGAAACGTTTATTTATTTGTATGATTGAAGAAAAATGTAGCAAAGCATTTCCCAACAAGGTTAAACAGTAATGCACATGACATGTACTAAAGCACTTCTCCACAAGGTGAAACAGTAATGCACATTACATGTAGCAAAGTATTTCCCCACAGGGTGAAACAGTAATGCACATGACATGTAGCAAAGTATTTCCACACAAGGTGAAACAGTAATGCACATGACATGTAGCAAAGCATTTCCCCACAAAGGGAAATAGTAATGCGCATGACATGTAGGAAAGCATTTCCACACAAAGGCAAACATTAATCTGCTTGACATGTATCAGAAAATTTCCACACAAAGCGAAAGAGTAATGCACACGACATGTAGCAAAGCATTTCCACTCAAGGTGAAACAGTAATGTACTTGACATGTAGCAAAGCATTTCTACACAAGGGGAAGCAGTAATGCTCATGATCACTCATGTAAAGCAACACAAAATTTTTCTCTCTTTATTTTTCTAAGGCAAACAGCCTATAAATTTCCTCCGCGCACTGATGTTGACCAATACTAATCCCTTCTCAACTATCGCTATGGGCTTAGTGAAAACCATGACTAAACAAATGAAAACAGGACACACACATCCTATGACGTGCTTAGCTGCCAGGCCACAATCAGTTTTCCACTTACTAAAATGTTTTAACTCTCAGAACTATCAAAATCAGCGAGCCCTGAATGCTACTGGGCTGAAAACCCTGAGCATGATACTCCTTGTCCCACGGAATTTTATCTGATAATGTGCTCTCAAATCATTGGACAGAAGAATGTAAGAAAAATTTCAATTTTGAAAGCTGTTTGAACTGAGTAGGAAGCATGACAGTCTTGCCATGTAAGTTGAAATTTGAACTTAAAAATGCATTTAATTGTCAGATGTAATTCTGACTTTCTTGCCAAAAAGTGCATAAAATCTGTGATTCAGGGAAGGTGTGATTGTGTGTCCCCATTTGTCTGGTCTTAGTGTATCAGGAATTCTGTAATAATCCACAACTGCTCTTCCAATGCCAGTCATCTATTGAGAGCTCTCACAAATCACAGGCAATTAAATCAAGTCTAAATTTTATTTATTTATTTGATTGGTGTTTTATGCCGTACTCAAGAATATTTCACTGATGCAAGGGTGGCCAGCATTATGGTGGGAGGAAACAGGGCACTGGTGAGAGGCTCCTTGGCCATTACACTGCGCTAGAGAGGTAATCAACTGAGCCTTGGAGGCCTCAAATCAAGTCCAAAAGAATGGTGCCACAATGTATACAATCAGATATAGTTTTTGCTACCTTTAATACAATATTTAAACGGCTCAAAGAAAATGTGCACTAGCGTAGAATCACTGCACTGTCTGTCCACAACTGAGCAAAGATTTCCCTTAGATCTACTGGCAAATCAGACGCTACATACCGGTTATATACTCCGGTATCCACGTTTGATATTTTCCACTCATAATTGCCTTGGCTCTGTCGGGTCCTACCCATGTCTTATGGACCTCTTCTGCAGTGTTCAAATCTAAATTTTACATGAAGATAAAATAGTGGATACTGAAGAGAGAGACTTGATTCTGCCCGTGCAGAGACATGCTGAGGAATGATTAAACAGGAAGTATTTATATGTTAAACAAGCACTTGTTAGCAAGGAAAAAAACTCCTGTCACCTGCGACATAAATGAAGGGCATCTACACATTAAACTCTTAACCTACACATCAATATATGATTCTCTTTCCATTTAAATTTGGGCCTCCTTGCTCGCTGTGATTTAAAGTCCAGCTTATGCTGGCTTCCTCCCCTGCTGTATGTGAGAAGGTTTGCCAGGAATCCTGGCTTTCCCCGGCTGTCTCCGACCATAATGCTGCCTGCAGTCGTAGAAGTCATTTTTTTTAGCAATGTGTTACACACCAATCAAATGAACAAATAAATAATACTGAAATGAATTTTTATTTCATAACATACCTCTGATGTGGAGTATTTCCACCATGTCGGTTTGTGTTTGATGAATCATGTTTGTTTGTTTGTTTGTGAGGATGTAAGTAGAGTTGCCAGTGGGTCCGTAAAGTTGCCAGCGGGTCCGTGAAGTTGACAGCGGGTCCGTAAAGTTGGGATCCCTCTGAACAACACTACACCCATTCTCGTCCAATAAAATAAAAAGTGGACATAAACTGGATCTTAATGATGAAAAAGTTCGAAGCAGAATTTTCTTTATGTAGCTATCATAATTTAGGATTTAATGTGGATTAAAAACACAAAAAGTAAATGTCCTGTACTTAATTATTTAAAAATACCAGTACTTAACAGGTATTTGTGCTTGCTAAAAGCTAACAAGACGTAGCCTGTAAGCCCACTGTAAATCTGGGACTAATATATTAGGCCCACTATAAATCTGGGACTAACATATTACGCCCATTTGGCTTATCGGCACGCTTCTTAAGTGATCGCTGGGGCCGCACAGTGTCTGAAAGTATAAAAACATATTTTAAAAAGACTTCACTGAAACAGTTTTGTATAATATCTTTATAGTACTGAATACCAGAAAGCCATCATGCCTACATAGGGACACAGACTGCGTTCATGGTAATATTTTTTCTCCCACGTACCACTTTTTGGAAAGTGAACATGGTCCCGCAGAATGTCAACGAGATCTGTGTATCCGCCGTGGACTCCCCAGCAAAAATTATCTGGCTGTTGCGAAATCTGAGCTCACAGTGACACATTACGTATTTTGGAACAACTGTCAGTACAGGTCACAGATCCCCATTAGTTTTCCATAAGCGACAATGTTAACGTTTAGCGCTGTAGCTCAGTCACAAACATTCCGTAGCCAGTAAGCTTTGGTGCATACCTGGCCCAGCCTGTGAGAAAGAAGCCATAAAAATCTTGACATAGGCTGACCGTGAAAATCTGGACCTTTCTATGCCGGCAGCTGGGAGGGGTGCCTAGCAACGCCAAGGGGACGTCACTCGCAGCCTCATCACCACCTGTCTCCTTGTGTCCTCTTGCCCAGAATTTCAACCTTTCATCATTAAAACTCATACCTGCCCAAAGCTTTAACAGTTTCCATCATTTTGCTACCAAGCATGCACCTGTACACAAAAACGGGCAGGCTGGCAGCGATAAAAAGACTGTACACCCTAAAATACACAGAATAACGTTCGTCCCTTTCGAAAAACGGAAGTTTTAATGGGCGTCTGTGTTCTATCACACCAGCCAACTTTTGTCAAAACCAATAATTCTTACACCACGTGATTCCTACCCTCTCTCAACCTAACACACAACGTTAGTGCCTAATACATGCAAAAACTTTTGAGTAGGAGGAATGTAACTTGGGGTACCTCTATCTTGGAAATGTGTCTGTTTGTTTCCCTCTCATAACTCTCAAGCACGAAGTTAAAAGATTTGTAGTGCGCATACCATTCAAAATATCAAATGGCATAGTACCGTACCGCTGACAGCGGTTCTAGGTCAGCCAAGGGAGTGGAGGACTGCATCCGATTAGTGAAGCCTTTGAGGAAGCTGAACGGCTTGCAGACCCCACTCACCTAGGTAGATCCCAGTTCAATATATGCATAAACCTGGCAAAGGTCATGAAAGCCATATTTGAGAGACAAGCTCGAAACATTCAATTTGGAGTAGATCAGTAATTTTCACATGTTGAATGGGTAAGTCGAAATCTTCAACACCCACACCTGCACTGGCACCTCTTGTCGCGTAATGTTGTTCATCTAACAAGATCTGTTGTCCATCCTGAGGCCAACCTTTCGTCTCAGTTCTTCTTTTGGCTTTCAGCTCTTGAGCTATAGACCCTTCCTGGGATTCCCAGGTGCCTGTATCCTAAGCTACCCTTTCTCTGCTTCCCTGCATCTTCTCCAATTGTTGTCTTACTTTGACAACTTCATGGTCCATCTCTACTTCCACTTTGGACGTATGTGACTGTATTGGAAATCCATTGATACATGTAGCATGCCCCAGTCCAGTGCTCTTTCAGTCTCCTTTGGGGCTATTGTCCATTTTTTAATCTTCCATAGGTGAAATACTTTTTTCCAGTGTTGTAATACTGTCGCAACATGCATAATACTATACCTTGTGTGATAGAAATGGCTGACTTACCTCCCCTTCCCCAAGTCAGGCCTTCCCCTAAGTGAGCTGTTCATATCCCCGCTTGCCTGTCAATCCAAGGTGTCATCCAGTCTGTAATGATGTGGTCAACAATTCTCCTCGAATGGGCTTTACCAAATGTGACAACTGAACTTTAAATTATTAATGTCAGTTAAAATTTGCCTCGGAAGATATCAGCATGCATAACCACTACCCATAACAACAAGTGAATGATTTTGTTCCATCCAAATGCATAACCTTTAGGAGCATTTAGAACCAAATCTGAATTTACTTAAAGCTAGAAACATATATCTAGGACTGTTTTTGCACTACCTGTGTTAAGAAGTAAGAAATAAATTTGTAAAACAGTCTGGAAGTTCTAAATCATGTAATTGCCCTAGTGTGGGAGTGACGTGTATTTGATCCTTCATGTGAATCGGGTAAAGCGTCTTGCCTAGAAACAGAAATGGCTGAGTTACCTCCCCTTCTCTGTATGTCGGGACATTGAGTGAGCGTTCTCATTCATTCTGGCTTATCAGCTCGAAGCCTTGCTTTGTGCTGTCGTGTCTGTACTTATGTGAGGATCTTGATATTCAATTGTCCTGAAATCTGCCGTAGGCAAAGTAACAACTTAAAAGTAAATTCAAAAAGTGTACTGGTCCAATATAAGTGTGTAAGACTAAAAACAGCAGCTAAAGTTTTGTATTATCGTTAAGTTGAGGTTACTGTGCCCAGTTACACATGGGGTTGGCAACATATAGTGCCCAATTGACATTCTATAGGCATCTGATTGGTCTAGCACCTTGAATCCTGAGATATCCACTAGAGAGTCCACCTGCAGATACCCTAAACACTTTTGATGTAGAATCCCTTGCCTCCATACGCCTATTTCCATTTCTTTATTCTTCATTCTAATCGTTTTTCTGAAGGCTTGTAGAACACGTCAGGGAACAGTACTTTGGGATTCCCTGATTTTCCAGAAAGACAAAATTGTACACATGTAGTCATTCGTCTGCTTTTGCACACTGTAGAATAATTATATGGATGGTAAGAGATAAACGCACGCATCAGTCAAAGGCGCAGATAGAAAGTGTATTTCAGCAATCTGACAGGCACAAGGTAACAAGTAGCAGACGCTACGATACGCCTGGTCCGCTAATGTTGCTTAAGCCACCAAAAAGGCAGTACTGTTCATCCGTCCTATCTATTATTAAATCTATTATCATCATGTGATCATGCTGTAGCCATTACCTGTAAAACCTGTGTGTACTGAAAAAAGATAATTGTAATGGAAAATAAAAAGTGAGCCAAAAAAAATCTACTTTAGCTGTCTCTTGTCAAAAAGAACAAATAGAGCCGCTGAAGCAGTGATGCCAGGGTTCAAGCTGGTAGCTGTGGTTAGAAATCCTGCTCTATTTGGAATCAGCGTCCAAAACTACATCAGGTAGGACTTTTAATGTGCCAAAGTCTTGAAGGGTGTAGAAAGAATGGCCTCTAAAAGGAATGTCCGGTCACATTTGCACCCAATGGTAAGCCGCCACACTATTTAACCTGAGAAGACCATCTGCTGAAAATAACTGGCCCAAGACCCGAATGAACTTTCCATAATTGGCAATTGACGTTTAGCGCTGTAGCTCAGCCCCAAACATTCCATGGTTAATAAGCTTTGGTGCAAACAGGGCTCAGGCTGTGAGAAAACAGCCATGAAAATCATGACAGAACTAGACTGTCAAAATCTGGACATTTCTATGGAGGCAGCTGGGAGGTGTGCCTAGCAACACTAAGGGGACGTCACCCGAAGCCTCGTCACTAAGGGTTTCGTGCCTTCTCGCCTGGAATTTCAAGCTTTCATCATCAAAACTCATACCTGCTCAAAGGTTAGACAATTTCCATAATTCTAATAAATGCACCTGTACACCAAAAATGGCAGACTGGCAGCGAAAAAACGACTTGACATTCTAAAATACACAGAATAACATTCATCGGGGATGTACATTCATCTCTCCCGAGGAAATGCACTAATGGTGGGGGGGCATGATTCCAATTGTGCCCAGGTACTGTGACTGCATTGTATTATTCATTGAGCATAGAAGCACATGTACAGAACATGTCTCCAGACTCTAACAATGGAGTCATTGTGGGTGATGAAATAAAGCTCCAGTACGTCACATGTGATAGCGGATTGTGACCATAGAGTAAGTCGACAGACCCCATACCTACACCACAGGCCGAGGCTATTGGCACATGACATAACAGCCCTGTCTGCGTTGTATGTGAGGTACATGTAGGCAGACTTGACGTGTATTGTACGCAATGTGATCTGGTGGAATGGTTCAGTTATTTACCTCAGATGCCTCTAATGCCTCTGTCAATCTATACCATCCCAATTCCTAAATGCCTCTGAAAGAAGACTCAGATACACCAATCACAACTCCACTCTCATTACAGGTTTACATTTTGTACCACTGCTCAAGCACTGGTATATTTACTTATTTATTTTGATTTTGTTTTACACTGCACTCAAGAATATTTCACTTATACGACGGCGGCCAGCATTATGGTGGGAGGAAACTGGGCAGAGCCCTCAGGGAAACCCACGACCATCCGCAGGTTGCTATAAGACCTTTCCACTTACGGCCGGAGAGGAAGCCTGCATCAGCTGGAATCGAACTCACAGCGACCGCATTGGTGAGAGACTCCTGGATTATTACGCTGCGCTAGCGCGCTAAGCAACTGAGCCACGGAGGCCCCGCGAAATGTTCGACTATGAAATGATGTGAATAGCAGAAAAGTTGATAAAGACATTCTTATCAAGATGGAATGCATATGCTAAACGGTAAAACAGTCATTAGTGAAGTTTTAGAAATGCTCCTTGTGTGTAATATAAATGGTGTGTATAGCCCTGCTACTGCTCCACGTGAGGAGAGAATCGAACATTATGGAATACTCTACACTTATGTTACATGTGTAAGAGTTCATGACCAAATTATTGATGAACATCATCAATAAAAGATACAACCCTTACCAATGAAATCAAGAAATGTGTTCCCATGTCGGAGATGCGTCATATGTGATGGAGGAGAGAAAGAAATTAGAATGACATAATAATAGAACACATCCTATCCTAAAGACATAATAATAGAACATGTCCTATCCTAAAGACATTATAACAGAACATGTCCTATCCTAAAGACATTATAACAGAACATGTCCTATCCTAAAGACATTATAACAGAAAATGTCCCATCCACAAATTAGATGTGGAAGTTTATATTTAACAGAGTATATCAAATAAAAGACATTTGCTTACATTAGCTTGTGGGAGAAAATAGGACATTGTTGGTAAAATAGATCTTTCAAACCAGTGTACCAGTTGCCTGACGGAAATGGCAGAGTTACCTCCCTTTACCCATGTGTAACGCCTTCCTCGGAGTGGGCTGTTCACATGTATCAAGGCTGGTCAATCTGTGGTGTAACATTTTGTTTTCCTGTTTTTCATAATGAGATGAACTTGGTTTATGTTGAGACGTTTAATTCTTGTAGACCATGAAATGTGAAAAGCAATATATGAAAGATTAAACCAGAAAATATCACCATTTGAACTGTAAATATTCTAACCACAAAACTCTGTAATTTTGTGTAACTAAGGAATAATTTTTAAATTAAGGAAGAAAATATATATGTTTTGAAAGCTTAATCTACCGTGAATTGAAAAGTATGTGTAAGTATAGTTTTGCTCTCCCTGTCTGTTATGAAGCAATAAATAAAGAGAAGCTTTTTAATTATCTCTGAAAAGACGAGAAACAAGGGGAATTGCTCTTTGAGCCATATGCACAATATATGCAGTTGATGTTAACAGATGAAAACTCTGCTGACAGTTCAATACAGTCCATGTTGATATAATGAAGTCATGAAAGAAATGACTGAAAACTGTAAATGAATGTGTAAATAAAGGGATGACAGAAAACGTCACGCTGGTAAGAAACAGGTTTGTGTATAGCAGTGGATGGCCATTTTCAACTTTCACTTATCATTATCCTCTAGGATAGTGAAGAGCTGAAGAAGTATAAAGCAAACAGAAAATAGTTCATGCTGACATGAAACAGAGAGTAGAATCCTTAAGAAAAGACATGTAATTTTAACACAGATGTAAATGTTCTGAAAAGTGTAAAGACAAGAACTGTACAAATGTTAGGCATGGATGGAACGAATGACAGCTATTTTGTCCTGCCATATTGCACTTACAAAATACTGAAATAGTTCTGCTAAAAGCTGCAAGCAATGACAATGTACGAAATCCTGAGATGTGCAAAAGTCATGTCAGTATGCGCTAGTCTTCCAAATGATTTTGAAGTTACACAAAGATAACCTGACCTTTGCAGAAAAGTTTGTGAAATCTGAGCAACATGGCCTAGAATGAAGGCAGAAGTCAAAATAAAAGAATGAATCGATGATGCCAAACCTCTGTCTGAAAGTGCTTTTCAAAAATTAGTAGAAATGTGACATGACTAATTGAGGATAAGAGTGTAAAAATTCAACTGAGAATAGTTTTGAAGAACTGCAAAGTACAGGATACCTGATCAGCATAGAATAAGACTGACAATGAATGAAATAATAATGTATGCAAGTCTTCTGTATGGATGCGTTTGTTAAAAATACTGAATCTGAGCTTAAACAGATCAAGGAGTGAGTGCTTCGGGTTTAGCGTCGTACTCAACAATGTTTCAGTCATACGACGATGGAAACAGATCAAGGAAAACTCCTGTGTACATGTAGTTAATTGGGATTGAAGGCTTGTAATGTAAACTGTGACTGTAGAAATTTTCATGTGGGTATTTTGTAAATTCTCAGGAAATTTGACACGCATGAAAATGAAGTTTGCATATTATATGTGTAAATGTTTCACTGACTGATTGAGTGGTTAGGATTTAACGTTGTACTTAACAATGTTGCATTGATACGACAACAGAGGATTCCTTAGTGTATGTATGTGTAATGTGCCTCCTTGTTGCAGGATGGATTTCCACTGCTCTTTTATCTAGTGCTGCTTGACAGAGACGACTTCCTGAAGGTAAGCGAGGCGTCCGGCCCGAGGCATGATACTGATACAGGCAAACAAGTCGTTGCACTATCCCCTTAATACTGGACTCAATGCGTGTGTGACCCAACCCAGGATGGAGCTTGGATCTACCGCTCGAAAGAGACGCTCTACCAAGTGAGCCATCGGGGCAGGTAATTGTTCAAACGTTCAAAAGTATTTGACCAGATGAAAACCAGATGAAGACCAACCGTCTTGTTTTCACAGAGGGCACTAAGCTGTGTATGCATCATGAACATGGATGTGAGCATTATGATGACAGCTGAGAGGAAGATGAAGCCAAATGGCTATGATAAGTAGGGCTTCATTTTCGTGTTGGTCTCTGACACCAAGTCTGCTCAATGTTTAGCTCATCCAGTATATTTGTTCAGGTACTGTTGAGCCAGTTTTGTGAAAAATTTAACCTTTGTCACTGTAAAAAAAGTTTCAGATTTATGTGCCTCTGTGTAATAGCCATTATTTATGTCTTTGAAAACCAATAATAGACTTCCTGTGTTGAATGTGTATAAGACATTAGGTCATGGAGCTGTCCACAAGTTGTGGTCACACAAGGACGCGCCAGATATTCTTGACATTAGGTCATGGAGCTGTCCACAAGTTGTGGTCACACAGTGACATGCGAGATACTCTTGGCTGTGTTATCTTTGGCTGCAGGACATGCTGGTCAACTATGAGACTACTGATAGAGACGGGAAGTCAGCTGCCGGTGTGGAAAAAGCTGTGAAGGCCACTGACCCTCTGCTTCAAGGGTGTGCTTCATGTTAAAACTGAAAAAAAAAAATCATAAAGCAAAACAAAGCTCCATTTAAACAGAGAATGTAATATTTCATGAGCTAACGAGATATTCCACAAGAACAAAATGAACAAAATCACTATCATTGATCCACTTCACTTTTGAGAAAAAAAAAAAGCTCCATATTACAACAGATATGGTGAAAAAGCACAGAAACGTTTATTTATTTGTATGATTGAAGAAAAATGTAGCAAAGCATTTTCCAACAAGGTGAAACAGTAATGCACATGACATGAAGCTAAGCATTTCTCCACAAGGTGAAACAGTAATGCACATGACATGTAGCAAAGCATTTCTACACAAGGGGAAGCAGTAATGCTCATGATCACTCATGTAAAGCAACACAAAATTTTTCTCTCTTTATTTTTCTAAGGCAAACAGCCTATAAATTTCCTTCGCGCACTGATGTGGACCAATACTAATCCCTTCTCAACTATCGCTATGGGCTTAGTGAAAACCATGACTAAAAGATTGAAAACAGGACACACACATCCTATGATGTGCTTAGCTGGCAGGCCACAATCAGTTTTCCACTTACTAAAATGTTTTAACTCTCAGAACTATCAAAATCAGCTAGCCCTGAATGCTACTGGACTGAAAACCCTGAGCATGATACTCCTTATCCCACGGAATTTTATCTGATAATGTGCTCTCAAATCATTGGACAGAAGAATATATGAAAAATTTCCATTTTTAAAGCTGTTTGAACTGAGTAGGAAGCATGACAGTCTTGCCATGTAAGTTGAAATTTGAACTTAAAAATGCATTTAATTTTCAGATGAAATTCTGACTTTCTTGCCAAAAAGTGCATAAAATTTGTCATTCAGGGAAGGTGTGATTGTGTGTCCCCATTTGTCTGGTCTTAGTGTATCAGGAATTCTGTAATAATCCATAACTGCTCTTCCAATGCCTGTCATCTATTGAGAGCTCTCACAAATCACAGGCAATTAAATCAAGTCTAAATTTTATTTATTTATTTTATTGGTGTTTTATGCTGTACTCAAGAATATTTCACTTATGCAAGGGAGGCCAGCATTATGGTGGGAGGAAACAGGGCACTGGTGAGAGGTTCCTTGGTCATTACACTGCGCTAGAGAGGTAATCAGCTGAGCCTTGGAGGCCTCAAATCAAGTCTAAAAGAATGGTGCCACAATGTATACAATCAGATATAGTTTTTGCTACATTTAATAAAATATTTAACCGGCTCAAAGAAATGTGCACTAGCGTAGAATCACTGCACTGTTTGTCCACAACTGAGCAAAAGATTACCCTTAAATCTACTGGCAAAGGAGACGCTACATACCGGCTATATATTTAAATACCTGCCATCAGTGCCTTCTGGTCCACGTTTGATTTTTTCCACCCATAATTGCCTTGGCTCTCTCTGGTCCTACCCCTGTCTTATGGTCCTCTTATGCAGTGTTCAAATCTAAATTTTACATGAAGATAAAATAGTGGATACTGAAGAGAGAGACTTCATTCTGCCTGTGCAGAGACATGCTGAGGAATGATTAAACAGGAAGTATTTATATGTTAAACAAATACTTGTTAGCAAGGAAAAAAACTCCTGTCACCTGCGACATAAATAAAGGGCATCTACACATTAAACTCTTAACCTACACATCAATATATGATTCTCTTTCCATTTAAATTTGGGCCTCCTTGCTCGCTGTGATTTAAAGTTCAGCTTATGCTGGCTTCCTGCCCTGCCGTATGTGAGAAGGTTTGCCAGGAATCCTGCCTTTCCCCGGCTGTCTCCGACCATAATGCTGCCTGCAGTCGTAAAAGTTAATGTTTTTTTAGCAATGTGTTACACACCAATCAAATGAATAAATAAATAATACTGAAATGAATTTTTATTTCATAACATACCTCTAATGCGGAGTATTTCCGCCATGTCGGTTTGTGTTTGATGAATCATGTTTGTTTGTTTGTGAGGATGTACGTAGAGTTGCCAGTGGGTCCGTAAAGTTCCCAGCGGGTCCGTGAAGTTGACAGCGGGTCCGTAAAGTTGGGATCCCTCTGAACAACAGTACACCCATTCTCGTCCAATAAAATAAAAAGTGGACATAAACTGGATCTTAATAATGAAAAAGTTCCAAGCAGAATTTTCTTTATGTAGCTATCATAATTTAGGGTTTCATGTGGATTAAAAACACAAAAGTAAATGTCCTGTACTTAATTATTTCAAAATACCAGTACTTAACAGGTATTTGTGCTTGCTAAAAGCTAACAAGACGTAGCCTGTAAGCCCACTGTAAATTTGGGACTAATATATTAGGCCCACTATAAATCTGGGACTAATATATTAGGCCCATGTGGCTTATCGGCACGCTTCTTAAGTGATCGCTGGGGCCGCACAGTATCTGAAAGTATATAAACATATTTTAAAAAGACTTCACTGAAACAGTTTTGTATAATATCTTTATAGTACTGAATACCAGAAAGCCATCATGCTTACATAGGGACACAGACTGCGTTCATGGTAATATTTTTTCTCCCACGTACCACTTTTTGGAAAGTGAACATGGTCCCGCAGAATGTCAACGAGATCTGTGTATCCGCCGTGGACTCCCCAGCAAAAATTATCTGGCTGTTGCGAAATCTGAGCCCACAGTGACACATTACGTATTTTGGAACAACTGTCAGTACAGGTCACAGACCCCCATTAGTTTTCCATAAGCGACAATGTTAACGTTTAGCGCTGTAGCTCAGTCACAAACATTCCGTAGCCAGTAAGCTTTGGTGCATACCTGGCCCAGCCTGTGAGAAAGAAGCCATAAAAATCTTGACATAGGCTGACCGTTTAAATCTGGACCTTTCTATGCCGGCAGCTGGGAGGGGTGCCTAGCAACGCCAAGGGGACGTCACTCGCAGCCTCATCCCCACTTGTCTCCTTGTGTCCTCTTGCCCAGAATTTCAACCTTTCATCATTAAAACTCATACCTGCCCAAAGCTTTTACAGTTTCCATCATTTTGCTACCAAGCATGCACAAAAACAAAAACCTGTACACAAAAACGGGCAGGCTGGCAGCGATAAAAAGACTGTACACCCTAAAATACAAAAATAACGTTCGTCCCTTTCGAAAAACGGAAGTTGTAATGGGCGTCTGTGTCCTATCACACCAGCCAACTTTTGTCAAAACCAATAATTCTTACACCACGTGATTCCTACCCTCTCTCAACCTAACACACAACGTTAGTGCTTAATACATGCAAAAACTTTTGAGTAGGAGGAATGTAACTTGGGGTACCTCTATCTTGGAACTGTGTCTGTTTGTCTGCCTCTCATAGGCCTAACTCTCAAGCACGAAGTTCAAAGATTTGTAGTGGGCATATCATTCAAATTATCAAATGGCATAGTACCGTACCACTGACAGAGGTCCTAGGTCAGCCAAAGGAGTGGAGGACTGCATCCGATTGGCGAAGCCTTTGAAGAAGCTGAACGGCTTGCAGACCCCACTCACCTAGGTAGATCCCAGTTCAATATATGCCTAAACCAGACAAAGGTCATGAAAGCCATATTTGAGAGACAAGCTCGAAACATTCAATTTGGAGTAGATCAGTAATTTTCACATGTTGAATGGGTAAGTCGAAATCTTCAACACCCACACCTGCACTGGCACCTCTTGTCGCGTAATGTTGTTCATCTAACAAGATCTGTTGTCCATCCTGAGGCCAACCTTTCGTCTTAGTTCTTCTTTTGGCTTTCAGCTCTTGAGCTATAGACCCTTCCTGGGATTCCGAGGTGCCTGTATCCTAAGCTACCCTTTCTCTGCTTCCCTGCATCTTCTCCAATTGTTGTCTTACTTTGACAACTTCATGGTCCATCTCCACTTCCACTTTGGACGTATGTGACTGTATTGGAATTCCATTGATACATGTAGCATGCCCCAGTCCAGTGCTCTTTCAGTCTCCTTTGGGGCTATTGTCCATTTTTTAATCTTCCATAGGTGAAATACTTTTTTCCAGTGTTGTAATACTGTCGCAACATGCATAATACTATACCTTGTGTGATAGAAATGGCTGACTTACCTCCCCTTCCCCAAGTCAGGCCTTCCCCTAAGTGAGCTGTTCATATCCCCGATGGCTTGTCAATCCAATGTGTCATCCAGTCTGTAATGATGTGGTCAACAATTCTCCTCGAATGGGCTTTACCAAATGTGACAACTGAACTTTAAATTATTAATGTCAGTTAAAATTTGCCTCGGAAGATATCAGCATGCATAACCACTACCCATAACAACAAGTGAATGATTTTGTTCCATCCAAATGCATAACCTTTAGGAGCATTTAGAACCAAATCTGAATTTACTTAAAGCTAGAAACATATATCTAGGACTGTTTTTGCACTACCTGTGTTAAGAAGTAAGAAATAAATCTGTAAAACAGTCTGGAAGTTCTAAATCATGTAATTGCCCTAGTGTGGGAGTGACGTGTATTTGATCCTTCATGTGAATCGGGTAAAGCGTCTTGCCTAGAAACAGAAATGGCTGAGTTACCTCCCCTTTTCTGTATGTCGGGACATTGAGTGAGCGTTCTCATTCATTCTGGCTTGTCAGCTCGAAGCCTTGCTTTGTGCTGTCGTGTCTGTACTTATGTGAGGATCTTGATATTCAGTTGTTCTGAAATCTGCCGTAGGCAAAGTAACAACTTAAAAGTGAATTCAAAAGGTGTACTGGTCCAATATAAGTGTGTAAGACTAAAAACAGCAGCTAAAGTTTTGTATTATCGTTAAGTTGAGGTTACTGTGCCCAGTTACACATGGGGTTGGCAACATATAGTGCCCAATTGACATTCTATAGGCATCTAATTGGTCTAGCACCTTGAATCCTGAGATATCCACTAGAGAGTTCACCTGCAGATACCCTAAACACTGTTGATGTAGAATCTCTTGCCTCCATAGCCTATTTCCATTTCTTTTTTTTTCATTCTAATCGTCTTTCTGAAGGCTTGTAGAACACGTCAGGGAACAGTACTTTGGGATTCCCTGATTTTCCTAAAAGACAAAATTGTACACATGTAGTCATTCGTCTGCTTTTGCACACTGTAGAATAATTATATGGATGGTAAGAGATAAACGCACGCATCAGTCAAAGGCGCAGATAGAAAGTGTATTTCAGCAATCTGACAGGCACAAGGTAACAAGTAGCAGACGCTACGATACGCCTGGTCCGCTAATGTTGCTTAAGCCACCGAAAAGGCAGTACTGTTCATCCGTCCTATCTATTATTAAATCTATTATCATCATGTGATCATGCTTTAGCCATTACCTGTAAAACCTGCGTGTACTGAAAAAAGATAATTGTAATGGAAAATAAAAAGTGAGCCAAAAAAAATCTACTTTAGCTGTCTCTTGTCAAAAAGAACAAATAGAGCCGCTGAAGCAGTGATGCCAGGGTTCAAGCTGGTTGCTGTGGTTAGAAATCCTGCTCTATTTGGAGTCAGCGTCCAGAACTACATCAGGTATGACTTTTGATGTGCAAAAATCTTGAAGGGTGTAGAAAGATTGGCCTCTAAAGGGAATGTCCGGTCACATTTGCACCCAATGGTAAGCCGCCACACTATTTAACCTGAGAAGACCATCTGCTGAAAATAACTGGCCTCAGACCCGCATGAACTTTCCATAATTGGCAATGTTGACGTTTAGCGCTGTAGCTCAGCCCCAAACATTCCATGGTCAATAGGCTTTGGTGCAAACAGGGCTCAGGCTGTGAGAAAACAGCCATGAAAATCTTGACAGAACTAGACTGTCAAAATCTGGACATTTCTATGGAGGCAGCTGGGAGGGGTGCCTCGCAACACTAAGGGGACGTCACCCGAAGCCTCGTCACTAAGGGTTTCGTGCTTTCTCGCCTGGAATTTCAAACTTTCATCATTAAAGCTCATACCTGCCCAAAGGTTAGACAATTTCCATAATTCTGATCAATGCACATGTAAACCAAAAATGGCAGACTGGCAGCGAAAAAAAGACTTGACATTCTAAAATACACAGAATAACATTCATCAAGGATGTACATTCATCCCTCCCGAGGAAATGCACTAATGGGGGGGGGGGGTCATGATTCCAATTGTGCCCAGGTACTGTGACTCCATTGTATTATTCATTCAGCATAGAAGCACATGTACAGAACATGTCTCCAGATTCTAACAATGGAGTCACTGTGAGTGATGAAATAAAGATCAAGTACGTCACATGTGATAGCGGATTGTGACCATAGAGTAAGTCGACAGACCCCATACCTACACCACAGGCCGAGGCCATTGGCACATGACATAACAGCCCTGTCTGCGTTGTATGTGAGGTACATGTAGGCAGACTTGACGTGTATTGTACGCAATGTGATCTGGTGGAATGGTTCAGTTATTTACCTCAGATGCCTCTAATGCCTCTGTCAATCTATACCATCCCAATTCCTAAATGCCTCTGAAAGAAGACTCAGATACACCAATCACAACTCCACTCTCATTACAGGTTTACAATTTGTACCACAGCTCAAGCACTGGTATATTTACTTATTTATTTTATTTGGTTGGTGTTTTGCACTGCACTCAAGATTATTTCACTTATACGACGGCGGCCAGCATTGCGGTGGGAGGAAACTGGGCAGAGCCCTCAGGGAAACCCACGACCATCCGCAGGTTGCTATAAGACCTTTCCACTTACGGCCGGAGAGGAAGCCTACATCAGCTGGACTCGAACTCACACCGACCGCATTGGTGAGAGACTCCTGGATCATTACCCTGCGCTAGCGCGCTAACGAACTGAGCCACGGAGGCCCCGCGAAATGTTCGAATATGAAATGATGTGAATAGCAGAAAAGTTGATAAAGACATTCTTGTCAAGATGGAATGCATATGCTAAACGTTAAAACAGTCATTACTGAAGATTTAGAAATGCTCCTTGTGTGTAATGGTGTGTAAATGGTGTGTATAACCCTGCTACTGCTCCACGTGAGGAGAGAATCGAACATTACGGAATACTCTACACTTTATGTTACATGTGTAAGAGTTCATGACCAAATTATTGATGAACATCATAAATGAAAGATACAACCCTTACCAATGAAATCAAGAAATGTGTTCCCATGTCGGAGCTGCGTCATATGTGATGGAGGAGAGAAAGAAATTAGAATGACATAATAATAGAACACATCCTATCCTAAAGACATTATAACAGAACATGTCCTATCCTAAAGCCATTATAACAGAACATGTCCTATACACTAATTAGATGTGGTATTTTATATTTAACAGAGTATATCAAATGAAAGACACTTGTTTACATTAGCTTCGGGGAGAAAATAGGACATTGTTGGTAAAACAGATCTTTCAAACCAGTGTACCAGTTGCCTGGAGGAAATGGCAGAGTTATCTCCCTTTACCCACGTGTAAGGCCTTCCTCGGAGTGGGCTGTTCACATGTATCATGGCTTGTCAATCTGTGGTGTAACATTTTGTTTTCCTGTCTTTCATAATGAGATGAACTTGGTTTATGTTGAGACGTTTAATTCTTGTTGACCATGAAATGTGAAAAGCAATATATGAAAGATTAAACCAGAAAATATCACCATTTGAAATGTAAATATTCTAACCACAAAACTCTGTAATTTTGTGTCCCTAAGGCATAATTTTTAATTTAAGGAAGAAAATATATATGTGTTTTGAAAACTTAATCTACCGTGAATTGAAAAGTATGTGTAAGTATAGTTTTGCTCTCCCTGTCTGTTATGAAGCAATAAATAAAGAGAAGCTTTTTAATTATCTCTGAAAAGACGAGAAACAGGGGGAATAACTCTTTGAGCCATATGCACAATATATGCAGTTGATGTTAACAGATGAAAACTCTGCTGACAGCTCAATACAGTCCATGTTGATATAATGAAGTCATGAAAGAAATGACTGAAAATTGTAAATGAATGTGTAAATAAAGGGATGACAGAAAACGTCACCCTGGTAAGAAACAGGTGTGTGTATAGCAGTGGATGGCCATTTTCAACTTTCACTTATCAATATCCTCCAGGATAGTGAAGAGCTGAAGAAGTATAAAGCAAACAGAAAATAGTTCATACTGACACGAAACAGAGAGTAGAATCCTTAAGAAAAGACATGTAATTTTAACACAGATGTAAATGTTCTGAAAAGTGTAAAGACAAGAACTGTACAAATGTTAGGCATGGATGAAACGAATGGCAGCTATTTTGTCCTGCCATATTGCACTTAAGGCATGGATTGAGCTGGTTTTCATAAATCTAGTTAAAGGAGTTTGTGGAAATCACAAAATACTGAAATAGTTCTGCTAAAAGCTGCAAGCAATGACAATGTACGAAATCCTGAGATGTGCAAAAGTCATGTCAGTACGCGCTAGTCTTCCAAATGATTTTGAAGTTACACAAAGATAACCTGACCTTTGCAGAAAAGTTTGTGAAATCTGAGCAACATGGCCTAGAATGAAGGCAGAAGTCAAAATAAAAGAATGAATCGATGATGCCAAACTTGTGTCTGAAAGTGCTTTTCAAAAATTAGTAGAAATGTGACATGACTAATTGAGGATAAGAGTGTAAAAATTCAACTGAGAATAGTTTTGAAGAACTGCAAAGTACAGGATACCTGATCAGCATAGAATAAGACTGACAATGAATGAAATAATAATGTATGCAAGTCTTCTGTATGGATGCGTTTGTTAATTATCCTGAATCTGAGCTTAAGCAGATCAAGGAGTGAGTGCTTGGGGTTTAGCGTCGTACTCAACAATGTTTCAGTCATACGACGATGGAAACAGATCAAGGATAACTCCTGTGTACATGTAGTTAATTGGGATTGAAGGCTTGTAATGTAAACTGTGACTGTAGCAATTTTCATGTGGGTATTTTGTAAATTCTAAGCAAATTTGACACGCATGAAAATGAAGTTTGCATATTATATGTGTAAATGTTTCACTGACTGATTGAGTGGTTAGGATTTAACGTTGTACTTAACAATGTTGCATTGATACAACAACAGAGGATTCCTTAGAGTGCATGTACGTGTAATGTGCCTCCTTGTTGCAGGATGGATTTCCACTGCTCTTTTATCTAGTGCTGCTTGACAGAGACGACTTCCTGAAGGTAAGCGAGGCGTCCGGCCCGAGGCATAATACCGATACAGGCTAACAAGTCGTTGCACTATCCCCTTAATACTGGACTCAATGCGTGTGTGACCCAACACAGGATGGAGCTTGGATCTACCGCTCGAAAGAGACGCTCTACCAAGTGAGCCATCGGGGCAGGTAATTGTTCAAACGTTCAAAATTATTTGACCAGATGAAAACCAGATGAAGACCAAACCTCTTGTTTTCACAGAGGGCAATAAGCTGTGTATGCATCATGAACATGGATGTGAGCATTATGATGACAGCTGAGAGGAAGATGAAGCCAAATGGCTATGATAAGTAGGGCTTCATTTTCCTGTTGGTCTGTGACACCAAGTCTGCTCAATGTTTAGCTCGTCCAGTATATTTGTTCAGGTACTGTTGAGCCAGTTTTGTGAAAAATTTAACCTTTGTCACTGTAAAAAAAGTTTCAGATTTATGTGCCTCTGTGTAATAGCCATTATTTATGTCTTTGAAAACCAATAATAGACTTCCTGTGAGAGACTGCATTATTTCATGCTGATGACGTTGTTGAATGTGTATAAGACATTAGGTCATGGAGCTGTCCACAAGTTGTGGTCACACAAGGACGCGCCAGATATTCTTGACATTAGGTCATGGAGCTGTCCACAAGTTGTGGTCACACAGTGACGTGCGAGATACTCTTGGCTGTGTTATCTTTGGCTGCAGGACATGCTGGTCAACTATGAGACTACTGATAGAGACGGGAAGTCAGCTGCCGGTGTGGAAAAAGCTGTGAAGGCCACTGACCCTCTGCTTCAAGGGTGTGCTTCATGTTAAAACTGAAAAAAAAAAAAAATCATAAAGCAAAACAAAGCTCCATTTAAACAGAGAATGTAATATTTCATGAGCTAACGAGATATTCCACAAGAACAAAATGAACAAAATCACTAGCATTGATCCACTTTACTTTTGAGAGAAAAAAAAAGCTCCATATTACAACAGATATGGTGAAAAAGCACAGAAACGTTTATTTATTTGTATGATTGAAGAAAAATGTAGCAAAGCATTTTCCAACAAGGTGAAACAGTACTGCACATGACATGAAGCTAAGCATTTCTCCACAAGGTGAAACAGTAATGCACATGACATGTAGCAAAGCATTTCTACACAAGGGGAAGCAGTAATGCTCATGATCACTCATGTAAAGCAACACAAAATTTTTCTCTCTTTATTTTTGTAAGGCAAACAGCCTATAAATTTCCTTCGCGCACTGATGTGGACCAATACTAATCCCTTCTCAACTATCGCTATGGGCTTAGTGAAAACCATGACTAAACAAATGAAAACAGGACACACACATCCTATGATGTGCTTAGCTGGCAGGCCACAATCAGTTTTCCACTTACTAAAATGGTTTAATTCTCAGAACTATCAAAATCAGCGAGCCCTGAATGCTACTGGGCTGAAAACCCTGAGCATGATACTCCTTGTCCCACGGAATTTTATCTGAGAATGTGCTCTCAAATCATTGGACAGAAGAATGTAAGAAAAATTTCAATTTTGAAAGCTGTTTGAACTCAGTAGGAAGCATGACAGTCTTGCCATTTAAGTTGAAATTTGAACTTAAAAATGCATTTAATTTTCAGATGAAATTCTGACTTTCTTGCCAAAAAGTGCATAAAATCTGTGATTCAGGGAAGGTGTGATTGTGTGTCCCCATTTGTCTGGTGTTAGTGTATCAGGAATTCTGTAATAATCCATAACTGCTCTTCCAATGCCTGTCATCTATTGAGAGCTCTCACAAATCACATGCAATTAAATCAAGTCTAAATTTTATTTATTTATTTTATTGGTGTTTTATGCTGTACTCAAGAATATTTCACTTATGCAAGGGAGGCCAGCATTATGGTGGGAGGAAACCGGGCACTGGTGAGAGGCTCCTTGGTCATTACACTGCGCTAGAGAGGTAATCAGCTGAGCCTTGGAGGCCTCAAATCAAGTCCAAAAGAATGGTGCCACAATGTATACAATCAGATATATTTTTTGCTACATTTAATACAATATTTAACCGGCTCAAAGAAATGTGCACTAGCGTAGAATCACTGCACTGTCTGTCCACAACTGAGCAAAGATTTCCCTTAGATCTACTGGCAAAGCAGACGCTACATACCGGCTATATATTCAAATACCTGCCATCAGTGCCTTTTGGTCCACGTTTGATTTTTTCCACCCATAATTGCCTTGGCTCTGTCTGGTCCTACCCATGTCTTATGGTCCTCTTATGCAGTGTTCAAATCTAAATTTTACATGAAGATAAAATAGTGGATACTGAAAACAGAGAGACTTGATTCTGCCCGTGCAGAGACATGCTGAGGAATGATTAAACAGGAAGTATTTATATGTTAAACAAACACTTGTTAGGAAGGAAAAAAACTCCTGTCACCTGCGACATAAATGAAGGGCATCTACACATTAAACTCTTAACCTACACATCAATATATGATTCTCTTTCCATTTAAATTTAGGCCTCCTTGCTCGCTGTGATTTAAAGTCCAGATTATGCTGGCTTCCTCCCCTACCGTATGTGAAAAGGTTTGCCAGGAATCTTGGTTTTCCCCGGCTGTCTCCGACCATAATGCTGCCTGCAGTCGTAAAAGTTCATTATTTTTTAAGCAATGTGTTACACACCAATCAAATGAATCAATAAATAATACTGAAATGAATTTTTATTTCATAACATACCTCTAAGGTGGAGTATTTCCACCATGTCGGTTTGTGTTTGATGAATCATGTTTGTTTGTTTGTGAGGATGTACGTAGAGTTGCCAGTGGGTCCGTAAAGTTGCCAGGGGGTCCCTGAAGTTGCCAGCGGGTCCGTGAAGTTGGGATCCCTCTGAACAACAGTACACCCATTCTCGTCCAATAAAATAAAAAGTGGACATAAACTGGATCTTAATAATGAAAAAGTTCAAAGCAGAATTTTCTTTATGTAGCTATCATAATTTAGGATTTGATGTGGATAAAAAACACAAAAAGTAAATGTCCTGTACTTATTTATTTAAAAATACCAGTACTTAACAGGTATTTGTGCTTGCTAAAAGCTAACAAGACGTAGCCTGTAAGCCCACTGTAAATCTGGGACTAATATATTAGGCCCACTGTAAATCTGGGACTAACATATTAGGCCCATGTGGCTTATCTGCACGCTTCTTAAGTGATCGCTGGGGCCGCACAGTATCTGAAAGTATATAAACATACTTTTAAAAGACTTCACTGAAACAGTTTTGTATAATATCTTTATAGTACTGAATACCAGAAAGCCATCATGCCTACATAGGGAGACAGACTGCGTTCATGGTAATATTTTTTCTCCCACGTACCACTTTTTGGAAAGTGAACATGGTCCCGCAGAATGTCAACGAGATCTGTGTATCCGCCGTGGACACCCCAGCAAAAATTATCAGGCTGTTGCGAAATCTGAGCTCACAGTGACACATTACGTATTTTGGAACAACTGTCAGTACAGGTCACAGACCCCCATTAGTTTTCCATAAGCGACAATGTTAACGTTTAGCGCTGTAGCTCAGTCACAAACATTCCGTAGCCAGTAAGCTTTCGTGCATACCTGGCCCAGCCTGTGAGAAAGAAGCCATAAAAATCTTGACATAGGCTGACCGTGAAAATCTGGACCTTTCTATGCCGGCAGATTGGAGGGGTGCCTAGCAACGCCAAGGGGACGTCACTCGCAACCTCATCCCCACCTGTCTCCTTGTGTCCTCTTGCCCAGAATTTAAACCTTTCATCATTAAAACTCATACCTGCCCAAAGCTTTAACAGTTTCCATCATTTTGCTACCAAGCATGCACCTGTACACGACAAACGGCAGGCTGGCAGCGATAAAAAGACTGTACACCCTGAAATACACAGAATAACGTTCGTCCCTTTCGAAAAACGGAAGTTGTAATGGGCGCCTGTGTCCTATCACACCAGCCAACTTTTGTCAAAACCAATAATTCTTGCACCACATGAGTCCTACCATCTCTCAACCTAACACACAACGTTAGGGCTTGATACATGCAAAAACTTTTGAGTAGGAGGAATGTAACTTGGGGTACCTCTATCTTGGAACTGTGTCTGTTTGTCTGCCTCTCATAACTCTCAAGCACGAAGTTCAAAGATTTTAGTGCGCATATCAGTCAAATTATCAAATGGCATAGTACCGTACCGCTGACAGGGGTTTTAGGTCAGCCAAGAGAGTGGAGGACTGCATCCGATTGGCGAAGCCTTTGAGGAAGCTGAACGGCTTGCAGACCCCACTCACCTAGGTAGATCCCAGTTCAATATATGCATAAACCAGGCAAAGGTCATGAAAGCCATATTTGAGAGACAAGCTCGAAACATTCAATTTGGAGTAGATCAGTAATTTTCACATGTTGAATGGGTAAGTCGAAATCTTCAACACCCACACCTGCACTGGCACCTCTTGTCGCGTAATGTTGTTCATCTAACAAGATCTGTTGTCCATCCTGAGGCCAACCTTTCGTCTTAGTTCTTCTTTTGGCTTTCAGCTCTTGAGCTATAGACCCTTCCTGGGATTCCCAGGTGCCTGTATCCTAAGCTACCCTTTCTCTGCTTCCCTGCATCCTCTCCAATTGTTGTCTTACTTTGACAACTTCATGGTCCATCTCCACTTCCACTTTGGACGTATGTGACTGTATTGGAACTCCATTGATACATGTAGCATGCCCCAGTCCAGTGCTCTTTCAGCCTCCTTTGGGGCTATTGTCCATTTTTTAATCTTCCGTAGGTGAAATACTTTTTTCCAGTGTTGTAATACTGTCGCAACATGCATAATACTATACCTTGTGTGATAGAAATGGCTGACTTACCTCCCCTCCCCCAAGTCAGGCCTTCCCCTAAGTGAGCTGTTCATATCCCCGCTTGCCTGTCAATCCAAGGTGTCATCCAGTCTGTAATGATGTGGTCAACAATTCTCCTCGAATGGGCTTTACCAAATGTGACAACTGAACTTTAAATTATTAATGTCAGTTAAAATTTGCCTCGGAAGATATCAGCATGCATAACCACTACCCATAACAACAAGTGAATGATTTTGTTCCATCCAAATGCATAACCTTTAGGAGCATTTAGAACCAAATCTGAATTTACTTAAAGCTAGAAACATATATCTAGGACTGTTTTTGCACTACCTGTGTTAAGAAGTAAGAAATAAATTTGTAAAACAGTCTGGAAGTTCTAAATCATGTAATTGCCCTAGTGTGGCAGTGACGTGTATTTGATCCTTCATGTGAATCGGGTAAAGCGTCTTGCCTAGAAACAGAAATGGCTGAGTTACCTCCCCTTCTCTGTATGTCGGGACATTGAGTGAGCGTTCTCATTCATTCTGGCTTGTCAGCTCGAAGCCTTGCTTTGTGCTGTCGTGTCTGTACTTATGTGAGGATCTTGATATTCAATTGTCCTGAAATCTGCCGTAGGCAAAGTAACAACTTAAAAGTGAATTCAAAAGGTGTACTGGTCCAATATAAGTGTGTAAGACTAAAAACAGCAGCTAAAGTTTTGTATTATCGTTAAGTTGAGGTTACTGTGCCCAGTTACACATGGGGTTGGCAACATATAGTGCGCAATTGACATTCTATAGGCATCTGATTGGTCTAGCACCTTGAATCCTGAGATATCCACTAGAGAGTCCACCTGCAGATACCCTAAACACTGTTGATGTAGAATCTCTTGCCTCCATAGCCTATTTCCATTTCTTTTTTTTTTCATTCTAATCGCCTTTCTGAAGGCTTGTAGAACACGTCAGGGAACAGTACTTTGGGATTCCCTGATTTCCCAGAAAGACAAAATTGTACACATGTAGTCATTCGTCTGCTTTTGCACACTGTAGAATAATTATATGGATGGTAAGAGATAAACACAGGCATCAGTCAAAGGCACAGATAGAAAGTGTATTTCAGCAATCTGACAGGCACAAGGTAACAAGTAGCAGACGCTACAATACGCCTGGTCCGCTAATGTTGCTTAAGCCACCAAAAAGGCAGTACTGTTCATCCGTCCTATCTATCTATGTCCTACTCTAGCCATTACCTGTAAAACCTGCGTGTACTGAAAAAAGATAATTGTAATGGAAAATAAAAAGTGAGCCCAAAAAAATCTACTTTAGCTGTCTCTTGTCAAAAAGAACAAATAGAGCCGCTGAAGCAGTGATGCCAGGGTTCAAGCTGTTAGCTGTGGTTAGAAATCCTGCTCTATTTGGAGTCAGCGTCCAGAACTACATCAGGTAGGACTTTGGATGTGCAAAAGTCTTGAAGGGTGTAGGAAGAATGGCCTCAAAAGGGAATGTGCGGTCACATTTCCACCCAATGGTAAGCCGCCACACTATTTAACCTGAGAAGACCATCTGCTGAAAATAACTGGCCTCAGACCCGCATGAACTTTCCATAATTGGCAATGTTGACGTTTAGCGGTGTAGCTCAGCCCCAAACATTCCATGGTTAATAAGCTTTGGTGCAAACAGGGCTCAGGCTGTGAGAAAACAGCCATGAAAATCTTGACAGAACTAGACTGTCAAAATCTGGACATTTCTATGGAGGCAGCTGGGAGGGGTGCCTAGCAACACCAAGGGGACGTCACCCGAAGCCTCGTCACTTAGGGTCTCGTGCCTTCTCGCCTGGAATTTCAAACTTTCATCATCAAAACTCATACCTGCCCAAAGGTTAGACAATTTCCATAATTCTGATAAATGCACCTGTAAACCAAAAATGGCAGACTGGCAGCGCAAAAAAGACTTGACATTCTAAAATA
Source organism: Liolophura sinensis (assembly GCF_032854445.1). NCBI lineage: Eukaryota > Metazoa > Mollusca > Polyplacophora > Chitonida > Chitonidae > Liolophura > Liolophura sinensis. Next base: position 7,218,428 of record NC_088297.1, on the reverse strand, counting down.
CACAGAATAACATTCATCAGGGATGTACATTCATCCCTCCCGAGGAAATGCACTAATGGGGGGGGGGGGGGGGGGTCATAATTCCAATTGTGCCCAGGTACTGTGACTGCATTGTATTATTCATTGAGCATAGAAGCACATGTACAGAACATGTCTCCAGACTCTAACAATGGAGTCATTGTGAGTGATGAAATAAAGCTCAAGTACGTCACATGTGACAGCGGATTGTGACCATAGAGTTAGTCGACAGACCCCATACCTACACCCCAGGCCGAGGCCATTGGCACATGACATAACAGCCCTGTCTGTGTTGTATGTGAGGTACATGTAGGCAGACTTGACGTGTATTGTACGAAATGTGATCAGGTGGAATGGTTCAGTTATTTACCTCAGATGCCTCTAATGCCTCTGTCAGTCTATACCATCCCAATTCCTAAATGCCTCTGAAAGAAGACTCAGATACACCAATCACAACTCCACTCTCATTACAGGTTTACAATTTGTACCACTGCTCAAGCACTGGTATATTTATGAGAGGTTCCTGAATCATTACGCCGCGGATGGTCGTGGGCTTTCCTTGGGCTCTGCTCGGTTTCCTCCCACCAATAATGCTGGTCGCCATCATATAAGTGAAATATTCTTGAGTACGGCGTAAAACAGTAATCAAATAAATGAATAAATTTAATGCAGGTTTGGATTTAGCAAATAGGCCGAGATCAACTGGGACTATTATAATATCTATTGTATTAGTCTCAGATATCGAACAACCGTTTTATCCTGTTTTGATCCCAGGGAGGAAGTCATTAAGAAATATGTACAGTCAAGAAAAGTTTAGACAGTTAAAAGAAAATTACCTGTTGCATTGGTTACGTTAGCTTCCTTTCAATTCATTTTCTTGAGAGGGAGGTGAAATAAATACTTTTTCATACAAAGTCAAGAAAAGTCTTTAATGGCAGAAAAGTCTGCCATTTACATACAGGTTCTAAATGTACATGTAGTCCGTTACGTAACTACAAAAGAAAGAATTTCTGTACCCGTAGGACTATATGCAAATGTATGTCTTTCGATTTTCTCCATTCTTTATCAACTTCACACTTTCCTGAATCAGGTGTGTTTCTGGGGACGCAACATGATTACATGTACCCATGTAACTGGAGCATGACTTTCAACGACTGAAAAATGTAACTGGAAAAGTCTGCAGTTACACAGTTCTGGTGTGATTCCAGTTCCAGAGTAATAAAGCCAATAAATATATCCAATTCGTCCAGCTACAAAAGAAAGTAGGCTATTGAATGGAAAAGAACGACCCGTGAATCGAGTCAGGTTTAATCAGTGACAGCACATTTAATGTCTCCACATCATTCATGTGTAGAGGGAGTCTGGATTTAAACCAATGTCTCAGGAACTATAAATATCAACTTAGCCCTGCCTGCTTGTTTGAACTCTGTCACCAGTGTGGTGAAATTATCAGGCTCAAATGTCTTATCAATAATTAAGAAGGACGGAATAATTTTGTGTTTGGTGTTGAAAAGGCCACTCCATGTTGCTTCCTGAAAACGTAAATGTAAAAGGTCAGCGCAAGTGTGAGATCGTTAAGAAATGCAGGGTCCCTTTTTAAATTTTGACAGTAACTTTGACCCTGAGAACAGTACGTATAGCATGTACGGTATAGGGGAAATAAATCTGTTATTTTGTTTTGAATGTCGTAAGTGGCAAAAGCATTGTAAATGCTGTAAGGGGCTTTGTACCTTCGTTTCATTACAATTCATCGCACACCAAAATTTTGTTGATCTAATTCATCTAATTGGCTCTCCCAGGTAAGACATGTCAGCTGTTAGTTTTTGGTTTATTTATGACATGAATATAACAAGCTCTAAACTGTACAAGTCTTGTCGGCATAGATAAGCCGATTAAGTGTGTAATTCGAAGTTTGTAGGCATGTAGATTTCGGTGTCTGTAAGCGGTAAACAAGCGTGATCGCAGTCATGACCTTGAAAGTTACTTACAGCGTGATAAACATGAATCTGATGTGTTGTGTTATATGCTACGATATTCAGGTGTAAACAAGAATGACATACTGTAGCTTAGTGCATGTACAAGTGATCGATAGGGTTGAGTGGTTATTCTAGGAAAATAAGTTGATGTGCAAGAACAAGGTCATGTCAAACTGTTTAGTTCAAGGGCGATAACTCCTGATAGGTAAATGCACATTGCTGTTCCTAATATGAGGTTTACATCATTTGAGGGACAGTAAAGTGACATTTTAGAGTGAGGATTTATTATTATGCATGTAGTGCATGGTGATTTACAGATTATGATATGTTTTGACAGTGAAAAGAGATAAATGTAATAATAGATTTTAACACTTGGTTAATATTTAGTTTCATACTGTATTTGACATTGAACTAATACAGTGATTGATTCTAAGGGAGGTAACTCTACTCGCATTAACAAGCCAAGAGCTATTGAGGTTGAATTAATATGTCACTCTATGTAAAATGATTCCAGATCATGATGATAGTGCAGACTGGGTTGTAGGCTGAATACATACATATACCATAAGTTCATAGAGGTATGCTGTTCTCTGGGTATTGTAATGTAAACAGTAAAGTGCTCAAGTACTGTATGCTCAACCGCCTGATACATCTGTCATCGATGTCATTGTTTTTTTTTGTACCTTTGTTTCAATACACAATTCATCGCACAAACCAAAATTTGTTGATCTAATTCATCTAATTGGCTCTCCCCAGGGTGTTGGATCCAAATGGCCATGGAAGCATGTTCCACAGGGTTACACAAGCTGTTGCTCTCGTTCAAACCCTAAAGGAGTCCTACTCATGCGCTGCCTGAAGGGACAAGCCTCCCGGTCTCTATGACTACACCACCACTAAACAACCTAAGTCTAAGTCATGCTCAGCAAACACATCCTCAAAGTCAATTAACAATCGACGAAAAGCACTGGCCTGTTCCTCTGTCAGTTACCCCTATTATACAAGTCTACCAAATATGGCGGCAATTTCCGTTGCCATTACACTCTGGCTCCCTATCGCTACCATAGTGTCTATCTCCAAAGCACACACCAGAAACTGTGCCTTGCCTAAGGGTAACTTCCTGCTCCCCACCATAAACCACTTCCAACGGGAGCGAACTAGGGTGGTTCCTGACAACACGGGGAAACAACAACCCTTTCTACTGGAAGTCAAAGTCCTTAACTATCTCACCCACAGAACTACCCGTAGGAAAACTCCAATGAGGTTGATACCACCTGATTGTACAAATCCCTATTAAGGATAGTCATTTTAGAGGTCGTATCTATGACAACCCCTGATTGGGAGCCTCCTAATTTAGGTGGTATTACCACAGACCAACCTACACCTACCAACCGCCCTGCTTCCCACACTGCCAATTAGCCCGTCATGGACAAGGATTGATAACTGGGAGCCAGGCCACACAAGATTAACTGAGGAAACCTCCCTTGGAGATACCCTGGTCACACTAACTTTATCACCAGTACTCTGGGATGGCCTCGATGGACTCCTCCCCAGAAATACAACATTAACGGTTGGGACTAGGGGAACTAGTATGGGGTCGAACACTATGCCTAACTAACGGTAACCCCCCCTTGGGAATCCCACCTATTTTACTAGGCTGCGGCGAATGTGGCACTGCATCTGATGGACTTGTATCAAAGTCATGGGGTCGACACAGGGCCTTCATTATTAAGGTGATCAGGTCGTCCAAAGTTGGTCGACCCTTGGGCACCATTCCCGCTGACTTAACACACTCCACCGACATAGGAACCTCAACCTATTGTACCCCTGCCTTACTTTCCAGCTCAAAAGTTATCTGCCGGCTAGAGCAATTACAAAGTAACGTCCTTTGATTCTGCAGAGCAGAAGAAACATACTTAAGAGCTATATGGATCGAGGTAGGTCGCTTTTCTAAGGCAAACAGGGCGGCAGACTTTTCGCCACATCCCCTGAAGAAATGATCTTCAGCTAATGACTGACCATACTCTCAGGGGCACCAGGATATCCCTCAGTGGCCAACACCAAACAACCATCATTGAAATCTTCAAGGGCCTCTCCCCTCACTCGCTCCTCCGTAAACAACCACGTCCGAACTACCTCGGGGGGGTCATGTTTACCCTACCGTTGTTTGAAATATTTGAACAAGATTCTACTCCACAACACCTGGTCTGATAAAACTGTATCTCGCAAACTCTCTTTGGAGCCTTAACCTATCTCGATCGGACTGTTTGTATCGCTTAGCGTCAGATTCGAACTGAAAACTAAAGGTAGCCCACTCACTAGCCTGAGCACTAAAAGATGCTAACTGCATGGGCGGAGGACTACGTCGCTTACCCCGACTCTACTCTAATTAAACGTTTCCTACCACTGCCAGAGGCGCCGAGTCGGTTTTTCCCCTCAGAGCCCTGACTACTAGGATTCTGGAATTGTACTCTAGGCTTATGTATCTTACTCCCATAAACCTCAGCCCCATTTCATGCCTACTAAATCTCTGCTCAAAACGATCCCCTAACTTATCCACAAGGCGTTCCACAAACTCGTGAATCGACAATGGCGACCGCACATCAACCCCCTGAAGTAGCCATGCTAACAAGAAACCAACTATCACTACCCAGTACCTAACCTAGTCACGTAGTTTCATTACCTTAAAATACATATAACTCAGCTTACCAGCTTAGCTGTAGCCGTTACGACTTGAGAAGACAAGGAGCCAACAACACCAGATACATGCATACACTGACGAACATAACAGAGACAACCACCGTAACACATTTGCCATCCCAAGTGAGCTATCAACCATACAATAAATAGGCCGGCCAGAAAGTTACCAAAAGCAACCCACCGAAGGCAGCATACTATTGCCCTGAGGTACATAGCCCTCTCAATTACCATAACCAAACCGAACCAAACTACAACACAACTGCATAAGCATAACCCAATACAAACACTACTCTAATAGACAATATACTTAGCATGCAAGGATTATACGCCTGTTGCACACAAAACAGCATGAAAATTAGTCTGAATTTCCCCCCTATGTGTATAGAGAGCGGATCAAAGGCCAGTGCGACTTCAATCAGTAAAACTTCATTACCTTCAGCACTACACACAAACAAGGGACTCAAGACTTTACAATCCAATGCACAGACACAGGAAAAAGTCTAATATATGGGAGAGGGACACATGTAAAAAGTAACCATGATCATTTTGGAAAATATCTTCAGAAATCTTTAGATTCAACCAGGCTAACTGAATGCAGGTTAGATGCATACAAGCACACGGAAATCACCGTGAGTAACAGCTCAGCTTGCCCAGGGCGGGCACTGAGAATTTAGACAAACATTAGGTTATTAGACATAAAACTGCCACTTCTCTTCACCCTCAAAAAAAACAAAAAACAACCCACAAAGACACACCAAGTTATGGCGTTCGAAATGCTACACTTCTGACACCAGTGTTGTTGAAGATGGGAGAGCCGCTGCAGGCCTTAGCAGAGGTTCAGGAGGTAGAATTCCTTGCTCCGTTGCTCCTGGCTCTAGCGCTTGTTGTTCGCTCTGCTGTCTTGCTTGATCTTGTCCCGTCTTCTATGGTGGCAGACCCAGATATCAGGGCGCGGAAGGAATTCGGCTGTGACAAAGTCTCATTCATTTCTACAACACCAAGGTGCAGTATTTAATTTAATTTAATAAATGTTGTTCCTTTGTATGACTGACACCAGATATATGTGAACACTTTTTTCCTTTTTTTCTATAATTAGAAATGAAATATGACATAGCCATAGTATCACATATTTCGTGATAGTGAATGAATGAGTACGATGACCAGGTTTTCTCAGCTACGGGCAACACAGTTGCAGGAACACGGACAACAGTAAATGACACAAACAATGCTGAAGGTTCATCACACTTATTCACAGTGTCCTGACCCGTAGATCTATGTGTACGTATAAATCCGGGAGCTACCTATAGCTGTGAAAATGGGAAAGAAACTGAGCATGTACATTAACACTTTAGTTTAACTAATGCAACAACTGTGTTTAACTTAATTCTGGTCAGGTACATTGTAGGTGTCTGATTGATTGTCCATGGTATTCTTCAGCTGAAGAATATACGTATAATGCAAGCTCAGTAAACGTTGGAAAATATCGAACATTAGAAAGAAATAGTTTCTAATTGTTTGTGATATGCATAGCTACTGCCTGTATATGGTCCACATGTTATGATCTTCAGATCAGTTGCCTCTTGTCAAGTGCCCAGATGGTGGCTTCTTGGTGCGTCAGTACTGTATGGGCCACATACCCACTACCTGTGCAGTCCCCATGGTGTATGGGCCGCATACCCACTACCTGTGCAGTCTCTATGGTATAAGGTCCACATTTTATGATCTACAGATCAGTTGTCTCTTGTTAAGCGCCCAGATGCTGGCTTCTTGGTGCGTCAGTAATGTTGGAAATCACCTACAGGTGGTGAATTCCTCAGTGTGGTCTTCGTTGCAGATGTCAAGATGCAGGGAGAGTCACTTGTATTCCACGGGAATTGTTAATTTGCGTAATCTATCAACAGAGAACAGGTTCAATGTATTAGCCACATTAGGGTTTGGAAACTGTTCAGAACACTAGTCGCTTACACTGGCCAGAGAGAATATGATTAGTTTGAAAATAAATCAGGATGATCATTGGAAGAAAAGATTTGTCAGATTTTGAAATGTCCCTCTAGTTTCCATCATTCCGAATTGATTTATTTTACTTATTCGATTGGTGTTTTACACTGCACTCAAGAATATTTCACTTATACCACGGCGGCCAGCATCATGGTGGAAGGAAACTGGGCAGAGCCCTCAGCCCTTCCCACTTACGGCCGGAAAGGAAGCCTGCATGAGCTGGACTCGAACTCACAGCGACCGCATTGGTGAGAGACTCCTGGATCATTAAGCTGCTCTAGCGCGATAACCAACTGAGCCACGGAGGCCCCGCGAAATGTTCGACTATGAAATGATGTGAATAGCAGAAAAGACATTCTTCTCAAGATGGAATGCATATGCTAAACGGTAAAACAGTCATTAGTGAAGTTTTAGAAATGCTCCTTGTGTGTAATATAAATGGTGTGTATAGCCCTGCTACTGCTCCACGTGAGGAGAGAATCGAACATTACAAAATACTCTACACTTTATTATGTTACATGTGTAAGAGTTCATGACCAAATTATTGATGGACATCATAAATGAAAGATACAACCCTTACCAATGAAATCAAGAAATGTATTCCCATGTCGGAGCTGCGTCATATGTGATGGAGGAGAGAAAGAAATTAGAATGACATAATAATAGAACACATCCTATCCTAAAGACATTATAACAGAACATGTCCTATCCTAAAGCCATTATAACAGAACATGTCCTATACACTAATTAGATGTGGTATTTTATATTTAACAGAGTATATCAAATGAAAGACATTTGTTTACATTAGCTTCGGGGAGAAAATAGGACATTGTTGGTAAAACAGATCTTTCAAACCAGTGTACCAGTTGCCTGGAGGAAATGGCAGAGTTATCTCCCTTTACCCACGGGTAAGGCCTTCCTCGGAGTGGGCTGTTCACATGTATCATGGCTTGTCAATCTGTGGTGTAATATTTTGTTTTCCTGTCTTTCATAATGAGATGAACTTGGTTTATGTTGAGACGTTTAATTCTTGTTGACCATGAAATGTGAAAAGCAATATATGAAAGATTAAACCAGAAAATATCACCATTTGAACTGTAAATATTCTAACCACAAAACTCTGTAATTTTGTGTCCCTAAGGCATAATTTTTAATTTAAGGAAGAAAATATATATTTGTTTTGAAAACTTAATCTACCGTAAATTGAAAAGTATGTGTAAGTATAGTTTTGCTCTCCCTGTCTGTTATAAAGCAATAAATAAAGAGAAGCTTTTTAATTATCTCTGAAAAGACGAGAAACAGGGGGAATAACTCTTTGAGCCATATGCACAATATATGCAGTTGATGTTAACAGATGAAAACTCTGCTGACAGCTCAATACAGTCCATGTTGATATAATGAAGTCATGAAAGAAATGACTGAAAATTGTAAATGAATGTGTAAATAAAGGGATGACAGAAAACGTCACCCTGGTAAGAAACAGGTGTGTGTATAGCAGTGGATGGCCATTTTCAACTTTCACTTATCAATATCCTCCAGGATAGTGAAGAGCTGAAGAAGTATAAAGCAAACAGAAAATAGTTCATGCTGACACGAAACAGAGTAGAATCCTTAAGAAAAGACATGTAATTTTAACACAGATGTAAATGTTCTGAAAAGTGTAAAGACAGGAACTGTACAAATGTTAGGCATGGATGAAACGAATGACAGCTATTTTGTCCTGCCATATTGCACTTAAGGCATGGATTGAGCTGGTTTTCATAAATCTAGTTAAAGGAGTTTGTGGAAATCACAAAATACTGAAATAGTTCTGCTAAAAGCTGCAAGCAATGACAATGTACGAAATCCTGAGATGTGCAAAAGTCATGTCAGTACGCGCTAGTCTTCCAAATGATTTTGAAGTTACACAAAGATAACCTGACCTTTGCAGAAAAGTTTGTGAAATCTGAGCAACATGGCCTAGAATGAAGGCAGAAGTCAAAATAAAAGAATGAATCGATGATGCCAAACTTGTGTCTGAAAGTGCTTTTCAAAAATTAGTAGAAATGTGACATGACTAATTGAGGATAAGAGTGTAAAATTTCACCTGAGAATAGTTTTGAAGAACTGCAAAGTACAGGATACCTGATCAGCATAGAATAAGACTGACAATGAATGAAATAATAATGTATGCAAGTCTTCTGTATGGATGCGTTTGTTAATTATCCTGAATCTGAGCTTAAACAGATCAAGGAGTGAGTGCTTGGGGTTTAGCGTCGTACACAACAATGTTTCAGTCATACGACGATGGAAACAGATCAAGGATAACTCCTGTGTACATGTAGTTAATTGGGATTGAAGGCTTGTAATGTAAACTGTGACTGTAGCAATTTTCATGTGGGTATTTTGTAAATTCTAAGCAAATTTGACACGCATGAAAATGAAGTTTGCATATTATATGTGTAAATGTTTCACTGACTGATTGAGTGGTTAGGATTTAACGTTGTACTTAACAATGTTGCATTGATACAACAACAGAGGATTCCTTAGAGTGCATGTACGTGTAATGTGCCTCCTTGTTGCAGGATGGATTTCCACTGCTCTTTTATCTAGTGCTGCTTGACAGAGACGACTTCCTGAAGGTAAGCGAGGCGTCCGGCCCGAGGCATAATACTGATACAGGCTAACAAGTCGTTGCACTATCCCCTTAATACTGGACTCAATGCGTGTGTGACCCAACCCAGGATGGAGCTTGGATCTACCGCTCGAAAGAGACGCTCTACCAAGTGAGCCATCGGGGCAGGTAATTGTTCAAACGTTCAAAAGTATTTGACCAGATGAAAACCAGATGAAGACCAAACCTCTTGTTTTCACAGAGGGCACTAAGCTGTGTATGCATCATGAACATGGATGTGAGCATTATGATGACAGCTGAGAGGAAGATGAAGCCAAATGGCTATGATAAGTAGGGCTTCATTTTCCTGTTGGTCTGTGACACCAAGTCTGCTCAATGTTTAGCTCGTCCAGTATATTTGTTCAGGTACTGTTGAGCCAGTTTTGTGAAAAATTTAACCTTTGTCACTGTAAAAAAAGTTTCAGATTTATGTGCCTCTGTGTAATAGCCATTATTTATGTCTTTGAAAACCAATAATAGACTTCCTGTGAGAGACTGCATTATTTCATGCTGATGACGTTGTTGAATGTGTATAAGACATTAGGTCATGGAGCTGTCCACAAGTTGTGGTCACACAAGGACGCGCCAGATATTCTTGACATTAGGTCATGGAGCTGTCCACAAGTTGTGGTCACACAGTGACGTGCGAGATACTCTTGGCTGTGTTATCTTTGGCTGCAGGACATGCTGGTCAACTATGAGACTACTGATAGAGACGGAAAGTCAGCTGCCGGTGTGGAAAAAGCTGTGAAGGCCACTGACCCTCTGCTTCAAGGGTGTGCTTCATGTTAAAACTGAAAAAAAAAATCATAAAGCAAAACAAAGCTCCATTTAAACAGAGAATGTAATATTTCATGAGCTAACGAGATATTCCACAAGAACAAAATAAACAAAATCACTATCATTGATCCACTTTACTTTTGAGAAGAAAAAAAAGCTCCATATTACAACAGATATGGTGAAAAAGCACAGAAACGTTTATTTATTTGTATGATTGAAGAAAAATGTAGCAAAGCATTTTCCAACAAGGTGAAACAGTAATGCACATGACATGAAGCTAAGCATTTCTCCACAAGGTGAAACAGTAATGCACATGACATGTAGCAAAGCATTTCTACACAAGGGGAAGCAGTAATGCTCATGATCACTCATGTAAAGCAACACAAAATTTTTCTCTCTTTATTTTGGTAAGGCAAACAGCCTATAAATTTCCTTCGCGCACTGATGTGGACCAATACTAATCCCTTCTCAACTGTCGCTATGGGCTTAGTGAAAACCATGACTAAAAGATTGAAAACAGGACACACACATCCTATGATGTGCTTAGCTGGCAGGCCACAATCAGTTTTCCACTTACTAAAATGTTTTAACTCTCAGAACTATCAAAATCAGCTAGCCCTGAATGCTACTGGACTGAAAACCCTGAGCATGATACTCCTTATCCCACGGAATTTTATCTGATAATGTGCTCTCAAATCATTGGACAGAAGAATGTATGAAAAATTTCAATTTTGAAAGCTGTTTGAACTGAGTGGGAAACATGACAGTCTTGCCATGTAAGTTGAAATTTGAACTTAAAAATGCATTTAATTTTCAGATGTAATTCTGACTTTCTTGCCAAAAAGTGCATAAAATTTGTCATTCAGGGAAGGTGTGATTGTGTGTCCCCATTTGTCTGGTCTTAGTGTATCAGGAATTCTGTAATAATCCATAACTGCTCTTCCAATGCCTGTCGTTTATTGAGAGCTCTCGCAAATCACAGGCAATTAAATCAAGTCTAAATTTTATTTATTTTTTTGATTGGTGTTTTATGCTGTACTCAAGAATATTTCACTGATGCAAGGGTGGCCAGCTTTATGGTGGGAGGAAACCGGGCACTTGTGAGAGGCTCCTTGGTCATTACACTGCGCTAGAGAGGTAATCAGCTGAGCCTTGGAGGCCTCAAATCAAGTCTAAAAGAATGGTGCCACAATGTATACAATCAGATATAGTTTTTGCTACATTTAATAAAATATTTAACCGGCTCAAAGAAATGTGCACTAGCGTAGAATCACTGCACTGTCTGTCCACAACTGAGCAAAGATTAGCCTTAAATCTACTGGCAAAGCAGACGCTATATACCGGCTATATATTCAAATACCTGCCATCAGTGCCTTCTGGTCCACGTTTGATTTTTTCCACCCATAATTGCCTTGGCTCTTTCTGGTCCTACCCATGTCTTATGGTCCTCTTATGCAGTGTTCAAACCTAAATTTTACTTGAAGATAAAATAGTGGATACTGAAGAGAGAGACTTCATTCTGCCCGTGCAGAGACATGCCGAGGAATTGTTATAGGTTACATAATTACGATTATTTATATATTGACCATGTTGTTTATATGATTCATTACATGTATAATCACATTATTTATTTGTTATATTATATTGACAGTATTGTTTGTATTATTTGATATATGTATTAGCCCTTACTCAGACCTATAGAATTGTATAAGATAAGATGTGTACATGCACGTCACAGGGCATACCACTGTATTAAATTAATAATAAAATGTATCATTTGGTGTATATGTAAATCAATATGCTACACCTATTTACTCATATAGAATATATCGTATATTTACCTACATGTTTACCTACTTGTTTAAAGATTGTATGTACGCGCTCCTGTGGTCGGGATACCCATCTGCTACCGAGTCATTATGAATGACTCGGGGTAGAGGATTAGCCCGATTAGCGGGAGCGTGCATGTATAGAAAGGGCCGCTCTCTAGGGCGCCTGTACAAGGTTACGGTCGTCCGTGGAGACACTTGTTCTTGCCTGTTCTGTGAATGCGTTGCCACGTCGGTCAGCTATAAAGTCGGGCACAGAGTGGTAGGACTTCACTTCCACTTGTGTGCTCGATAATTGACTGACTGGCTTCGTATTTCTTATTACAGGTAAGTAACAGGTGTCCCAGCGTAAGACCTATAGTTAAATTGTATTACATGTACGTATTGATTCATAAGTACGATTATCGAATATTATATAATTTACGGTTTGTCGAATATTATTGTTAAATATTAAATACATTTATATACTTGTAAATAAGCGGTGCAAATGTTACGGATATACATGTATGCACCTGTTTATCTTAATATTTGTCTCTTTAATAAAAGAAGACTTCCACTTGTGTGCTCGATAATTGACTGACTGGCTTCGTATTTCTTATTACAGCTCTACCTATAGCAAACCTCAGCAAACGGCAAAGGGTGCTAGCATCAGGACAGAACCAAGACTATAATAGAATGATTAAACAGGAAGTATTTATATGTTAAACAAACACTTGTTAGCAAGGAAAAAAACTCCTGTCACCTGCGACATAAATGAAGGGCATCTACACATTAAACTCTTAACCTACACATCAATATATGATTCTCTTTCCATTTAAATTTAGGCCTCCTTGCTCGCTGTGATTTAAAGTTCAGCTTATGCTGGCTTCCTCCCCTGCCATATGTGAGAAGGTTTGTCAGGAATCCTGGCTTTCCCCGGCTGTCTCCAACCATAATGCTGCCTGCAGTCGTAAAAGTTATTTTTTTTTAGCAATGTGCTACACACCAATCAAATTAATAAATAAATAATACTGAAATGAATTTTTATTTCATAACATACCTCTGATGTGGAGTATTTCCACCATGTCGGTTTGTGTTTGATGAATCATGTTTGTTTGTTTGTTTGTGAGGATGTACGTAGAGTTGCCAGTGGGTCCGTAAAGTTGCCAGCGGGTCCGTGAAGTTGACAGCGGGTCCGTAAAGTTGGGATCCCTCTGAACAACAGTACACCCATTCTCGTCCAATAAAATAAAAAGTGGACATAAACTGGATCTTAATAAAGAAAAAGTTCGAAGCAGAATTTTCTTTATGTAGCTATCATAATTTAGGATTTCATGTGGATTAAAAACACAAAAAGTAAATGTCCTGTACTTAATTATTTAAAAATACCAGTACTTAACAGGTATTTGTGCTTGGTAAAAGCTAACAAGACGTAGCCTGTAAGCCCACTGTAAATCTGGGACTAATACATTAGGCCCACTGTAAATCTGGGACTAACATATTAGGCCCATGTGGCTTATCTGCACGCTTCTTAAGTGATCGCTGGGGCCGCACAGTATCTGAAAGTATATAAACATACTTTGAAAAGACTTCACTGAAACAGTTTTGTATAATATCTTTATAGTACTGAATACCAGAAAGCCATCATGCCTACATAGGGACACAGACTGCGTTCATGGTAAAAAATTTTCTCCCACGTACCACTTTTTGGAAAGTGAACATGGTCCCGCAGAATGTCAACGAGATCTGTGTATCCGCCGTGGATTGCCCAGCAAAAATTATCAGGCTGTTGCGAAATCTGAGCTCACAGTGACACATTACGTATTTTGGAACAACTGTCAGTAGGCCTACAGGTCACAGACCCCCATTAGTTTTCCATAAGCGACAATGTTAACGTTTAGCGCCGTAGCTCAGTCACAAACATTCCGTAGTCAGTAAGCTTTCGTGCATACCTGGCCCAGCCTGTGAGAAAGAAGCCATAAAAATCTTGACATAGGCTGACCGTGAAAATCTGGACCTTTCTATGCCGGCAGCTGGGAGAGGTGCTTAGCAAGGCCAAGGGGACGTCACTCACAGCCTCATCCCCACCTGTCTCCTTGTGTCCTCTTGCCCAGAATTTCAACCTTTCATCATTAAAACTCATACCTGCCCAAAGCTTTATCAATTTCCATCAGTTTGCTACCAAGCATGCACCTGTACACAAAAACGGGCAGGCTGGCTGCGATAAAAAGACTGTACACCCTAAAATACACAGAATAACGTTCGTCCCTTTCGAAAAACGGAAGTTGTAGCCTAATGGGCGTCTGTGTCCTATCACTCCAGCCAACTTTAGTCAAAACCAATAATTCTTGCACCACATGATTCCTACCATCTCTCAACCTAACACACAACGTTAGGGCTTGATACATGCAAAAACTTTTGAGTAGGAGGAATGTAAGTTGGGGTACCTCTATCTTGGAACTGCGTCTGTTTGTCTGCCTCTCATAACTCTCAAGCACGAAGTTAAAAGATTTGTAGTGCGCATACCATTTAAAATATCAAATGGCATAGTAGCGTACCACTGACGGGGGTTCTAGGTCAGCCAAGGGAGTGGAGGACTGCATCCGAGGACTGAAGCCTTTGAGGAAGCTGAACGGCTTGCAGACCCCACTCACCTAGGTAGATCCCAGTTCAATATATGCATAAACCAGGCAAAAGTCATGAAAGCCATATTTGAGAGACAAGCTCGAAACATTCAATTTGGCGTAGATCAGTAATTTTCACATGATGAATGGGTAAGTCGAAATCTTCAACATCCACACCTGCACTGGCACCTCTTGTCGCGTAATGTTGTTCATCTAACAAGATCTGTTGTCCATCCTGAGGCCAACCTTTCGTCTTAGTTCTTCTTTTGGCTTCCAGCTCTTGAGCTATAGACCCTTCCTGGCATTCCCAGGTGCCTGTATCCTAAGCTACCCTTTCTCTGCTTACCTGCATCTTCTCCTATTGTTGTTTTACTTTGACAACTTCATGGTCCATCTCCACTTTTATTTTGGAAGTATGTGACTGTATTGGAACTCCATTGATACATGTAGCATGTCTCAGTCCAGTGCTTTTTCAGCCTCCTTTGGGGCTATTGTCCATTTTTTAATCTTTCATAGGTGAAATACTTTTTTCCAGTGTTGTAATACTGTCGCAACATGCTTAATACTATACCTTGTGCGATGGAAATGGCTGACTTACCTCCCCTTCCCCAAGTCAGGCCTTCCCCTAAGTGAGCTGTTCATATCCCCACTGGCTTGTCAATCCAAGGTGTCATCTAGTCTGTAATGATGTGGTCAACAATTCTCCTCGAATGGGCTTTACCAAATGTGACAACTGAACTTTAAATTATTAATGTCAGTTAAAATTTGCCTCAGAAGATATCAGTATGCATAACCACTACCCATAAGAACAAGTGAATGATTTTGTTTCATCCAAATGCATAACCTTTAGGAGCATTTAGAACCAAATCTGAATTTACTTAAAGCTAGAAACATATATCTAGGACTGTTTTTACACTTCCTGTGTTAAGAAGTAGGAAATAAATCTGTAAAACCGTCTGGAAGTTCTAAATCATGTAATTGCCCTAGTGTGGCAGTGACGTGTATTTGATCCTACATGTCAATAGGGTAAAGCGTCTTGCCTAGAAACAGAAATGGCTGAGTTACCTCCCCTTCTCTGTATGTCTGGACATTGAGTGAGCTTTCTCATTCATTCTGGCTTGTCAGCACGAAGCCTTGCTTTGTGCTGTCGTGTCTGTACTTATGTGAGGATCTTGATATTCAATTGTCCTGAAATCTGCCGTAGGCAAAGTAACAACTTAAAAGTGAATTCAAAAAGTGTACTGGTCCAATATAAGTGTGTAAGACTAAAAACAGCAGCTAAAGTTTTGTATTATCGTTAAGTTGAGGTTACTGTGCCCAGTTACACATGGGGTTGGCAACATATAGTGCCCAATTGACATTCTATAGGCATCTGATTAGTCTAGCACCTTGAATCCTGAGATATCCACTAGGGAGTCCACCTGCAGATACCCTAAACACTGTTGATGTAGAATCCCTTGCCTCCATACGCCTATTTCCATTTCTTTATTTTTCATTCTAATCGTCTTTCTGAAGGCTTGTAGAACACGTCAGGGAACAGTACTTTGGGATTCCCTGATTTCCCAGAAAGACAAAATTGTACACATGTAGTCATTCGTCTGCTTTTGCACACTGTAGAATAATTATATGGATGGTAAGAGATAAACACAGGCATCAGTCAAAGGCACAGATAGAAAGTGTATTTCAGCAATCTGACAGGCAGATGGTAACAAGTAGCAGACGCTACGATACGCCTGATCCGCTAATGTTGGTTAAGCCACCAAAAAGGCAGTACTGTCCATCCGTCCTATCTATTATTAAATCTATTATCATCATGTGATCATGCTCTAGCCATTACCTGTAAAACCTGCGTGTACTGAAAAAAGATAATTGTAATGGAAAATAAAAAGTGAGCCAAAAAAATCTCCTTTAGCTGTCTCTTGTCAAAAGAACAAATAAACAAATAGAGCCGTTGAAGCAGCGATGCCAGGGTTCAAGCTGGTAGCTGTGGTTAGAAATCCTGCTCTATTTGGAGTCAGCGTCCAAAACTACATCAGGTAGGACTTTTGATGTGCAAAAGTCTTGAAGGGTGTAGAAAGAATGGCCTCAAAAGGGAATGTCCGGTCACATTTCCACCCAATGGTAAGCCGCCACACTATTTAACCTGAGAAGACCATCTGCTGAAAATAACTGGCCCCAGACCCGAATGAACTTTCCATCATTGGCAATTGACGTATAGCGGTGTAGCTCAGCCCCAAACATTCCATGGTTAATAAGCTTTGGTGCAATCAGGGCTCAGGCTGTGAGAAAACAGCCATGAAAATCTTGACAGAACTAGACTGTCAAAATCTGGACATTTCTATAGAGGCAGCTGGGACGGGTGCCTAGCAACACTAAGGGGGACGTCACCCGAAGCCTCGTCACTAAGGGTCTCGTGGCCTTCCCGCCTGGTATTTCAAACTTTCATCATTAAAACTCATACCTGCCCAAAGGTTAGACAATTTCCATAATTCTGATAAATGCACCTGTAAACCAAAAATGGCAGACTGGCAGCGAAAAAAAGACTTGACATTCTAAAATACACAGAATAACATTCATCAGGGATGTACATTCATCCCTCCCGAGGAAATGCACTAATGGCGGGGGGGGGGGGGGGGGGGGGGGGGGGGGGGGGAGTCATGATTCCAATTGTGCCCAGGTACTGTGACTGCATTGTATTATTCATTGAGCACAGAAGCACATGTACAGAACATGTCTCCAGACTCTAACAGTGGAGTCATTGTGAGTGATGAAATAAAGCTCCAGTACGTCACATGTGATAGCGGATTGTGACCATAGAGTAAGTTGACAGACCCCATACCTATACCACAGGCCGAGGCCATTGGTACATGACATAACAGCCCTGTCTGTGTTGTATGTGAGGTACATGTAGGCAGAC